>NC_023165.2:19658207-19960059 GCF_000231095.2 Oryza brachyantha
TTTTGGATTATTGGTGAAGAAAAAACAAATGATATAAAATAATTTACGAATAAAACTTTTATGTATGTGTTTATAGTGATAAAAAAGTAAAGCTAGATAATAATCTGCGATAAAAAAACCTCAAAATCAACTTCGAATTTAAGGTTAAAAATTAAAATCAACTTCGAATTTAAGGTTAAAAATTTAAATTTTTGTTTATAAGTATAAGAAAAAAAAACCAAAAGACAGGCTTCCCTACAGACTACAGTACGACAGGCTTGCAAGTTTCATTTGGACCTTTTGCTCGTAGTAACTTCGAGCTGTCTTCACCTCTCCTGGGAAACCTCATAGTAAGTTTTTGTTGGGTACATTGTTTTTTTTTGTCTATAAAGCATCCCCAACAGCTCATCTAAATTTGGTCATTCATATTTTCATTTGGATGATTATCTAAAACATTTTTATTTTTCATATACCTTTGTACTCCAGCACATCATCTATATTTGACATCCTCCATATCTATTTAGAGGATTGGAGAGAGACATCTAAATATAGAGTTTCTCTCTTCTAATATGGATGGCATCCAAAAATAGATGATAGGATAGATGTTTTGCTGGAGCTCAATTTTTACTATTCATCCTCTATTTCTATAATAGAGGATGGGATGGATGAGCTGTTGGGATGCTACCCTTCTTCAACATCTTTTCTTCCATCCACCCTGCTGAAAATCTGGAATATGTTCCACTCCTCGCTCTAAAATACTCGCACTAGTAGTGTTTGTATTGGGAGCCTATTCCTTGTTCTTTTGCAATGATCTATTGACCTGTCACTGCATAAGATTCTTTTGGAGAGATGTGTGGTTACCTGAATCTGATGAATATGCCGTTTGGTGAAAGTTAAAAGATGCACCATGATGCTCAAATGAAATCAACATCAGTCTCTCAGTTGCTTTGTCCATTGTGATGTGTTCATGCGTAGTATTCCTTCTTCTGTACATAAGTAAACCTCTGAGCCAAAACCATTAGCCAGGTAGCCGAGTTTGTTCTGTTCAGAGGTAAGGGCACCTCACCTATCATCTTATCACTAGCAAGATGCTTTTCACTGCTACGTATTTTTGTTGTTCAAAATATCATCCCATTTCTGATTTGGTTTTCTTTTCTTCTCAAGTTCGCACGGTAGTTTTCAGCAGATTTTATCACTCCAGCATGTAGTTTCATGTTGTAATACTACTCTAGAGGCTTCATCTCCACGCAGGAGATTGAATTCTAATTGACTGCATGTCCGATTTAAGCTGCAAATATTTCAGTTGACATGGCTGGAAGTGGTTCACGCATGAAGAGATCATGTGCTTGTTGCCAAGGATACCTGGAACACTTGGATGGAAAGATGAGCTGCTTCCTCAGGCGAATGACAGCCGATTCTAGACATTGCATGGTACCCCTCTGAAAAGTTTATCGCTGTTACTAAGAATCTCAGCTGGTTATACATTTAGGGTAATAGGGGTTGGTATTGAAGTTCCTCACACAAGTTTTCTTCTGTTAAATACATGAAATGAATTATAAACAGTCCATTGATTATCATGCTTCTTGATTTGAGGCCTTCAATCAGATCAACTCTCAGGATGCTTTGAGCGAAAAAGGAATGCATTCATGCCAGCTTGTTAATGATACTGTTGTTACTGGTCTGTTCAACAATCTTTGACTACTCTGAATATTGTGTGATGATACGCACACATGTTTTGTGGTGGCAGTTCCACAATCTATTGTGAACACGTTTCCTGATCATTACAGTATATACCTTTGTTTTGATCAAAATTTTCTGCTGCTCTGGCTGTTAAAGAACTATATATATTCCCATGATCTAAAAAGTAATTTTCAATACTGTTGCTGCAGATCTTGCCAGACCGATTTGTAAACCATTTTGGAGGAGATATCTCAGGGACCATAAAACTGCAATCTCCTAATGGTATTCTGTACGTTGTGGAAGTCATTGAGTGCAAGAATAAGACAGTGCTCAAATGTGGCTGGCAGGCATTTGTTGATGCCCATCACATACAAGAGAATGACTCCTTGTTGTTCCGTCACATAGAGAATTCTCGTTTTGAGGTTCTGATCCTAGATTCCAATGATTGTGAGAAAGTGTTCTCCTGTTCTGGCATAAAAAACACTTGCAGTATTCAAGGAAAAAACGTAGATCCTGCTAGTATTTCAGGCAGCTCTTGTGATGACACTGCAGAATCATCAGAGAGTGAAGGGTTTGCTAGGTATCAAAATGGAAGCTTCAGTCATCGTAGAAAAACAGCAAAGTTGGCATCCTCATCCTCATCGCCCGAGGATTCAGGCAAGCCATTTGTTAAACTGGTTGCTTAGTTACATGCTTAAATTTTTAGGCCTCTTATTCTGTAGTTCCTTGTGAAATTTTGTACAGGAGAAGACAGTTCCTCTGACTCTGGACATGAATATGTTGACTCTGGTGATCTTGAGACCTCTCAAGAACCTTATGTATTATGTCGCAGGAGTCATCTATCTAAGGTCCAAGAGGAGAAAGTCGATGCGCTTATCGAGGAAATTCATCCTGAAATTACAGTTTTTGTGGCTATCATGAGGAAGTCCAATGTTCAGTTGCCAGCTCCTTGTTTGGTAATTTACCATTCTTTTCTGATGAACTGACAACTCAATGGTTTCAACATTAACCATCTATTGCTTGTTAGGATGCTGAATAGGTACACTTATGCTGTCAATATTTCATCTGAAGGCCATGTTTTTAATATTAAACCGGAAAATCAGTTTTCTTCGAGGTCTCATGAACCTTCAAAACTTTATGATTCCTATTTTTCTTGCTTCATGATTGTTACCACAATACTTTTTTGTAGTTCAGCCTGAATTTTTTGTTCTTGGTTAGTAGTATTTCTTAATGGCATCACACACCCTGCCCAATCTTGTAATCAGGTCATTTCCAGTGGCTATGCTGCAGTACACTTTCCACATACAAGTGGGACTGTTACCCTTCAGAGTCCATGCAGAAGCAAGAAGTGGCATGTCATGTTCCACAAAAGAAGAGGCTCAAGATTGAACATTCTTAGAGGACATTGGGCAGATTTTGTCAAAGACAATCGTGTGCAGGAACAGGACATCTGCGTCTTTGTGCCGATGAAGGGTTCAAGCAGTTTCACTTTCATGGTTCATCTTCTTCGTGCAGCGGCAACTTATCCCAAGGGTGGAACTGTCATTGATAGAATCGGCTCAAGCCTTGGAATAAAAGATCTGAAGTCAGCTTCAGATATCAGTATTAAGGAGGAACCAATTGAAGGTATATCATGCAACATATATATATATATATATATAGCTTTCCAAAGAACCAAAGATCATTGATTTCTTATATATTTTCCTATATATATATATAATCATGTAAAATTGTTGCAGAGGAAAATGTTTTCTCCAAAAGCAACAGGGATGGAGTTTCTGATGAGTCTCAGGAGAGTGAGGATTCAGAAGGCCCTGCTGATCCTCCCTACATTTTACCTTGCAAGAACCGCCTGTCTCGATTGCAAAAGAAGATAGTCCAAGAGAGAGTGCGATCCATCCAATCCAGGGTTCCCATCTACGTAGCAATCATGAAGAAGAGCAATGTTGGGTTAATTGCTTCCCGTAGCCAGCTAGTAAGCTTTCCTTTTTCTTTTTCTGATTTTCAATCATTATACTATGCGAGTCTTATTGTTAGACACTATTTTTGATTATCATGTCTCAACTATTAGCACCTCCTACCACCGAACTATTCCCCTTTTAAGTTACATACTTGCACGATTGCAACGTATAATTGGCATATAGACCAAAAATTCAGATCTTTACTACTTAAAAAGCAAAAAACATAGTCGGCGATCCTCCATACCTCATACTTAATTATACAGGGTTGCTGTAATGTACGAGTATATTATTGTATTTTCTTTTGCAGGGTTGGCTGAAGGCCCTTTTAATGAAATTAGGTTAGCTGGCCTTCAGCCGACCCCCGGCCAAAAAAAATTTTTTTTTTTGTAACGCGTAAAGTTTGTAGCGCTGAATCGCTGATCATCTTCCTGTCTGAAAAAAATAATAAAAAAAAAACAGGAGCTAGGCGCACGATATGCTGCTGCCGTTGATCTTCCGGGCATGGGCAGGCGGGCGGTGGTGCTGCAGCGGTCGGGGCAGAGATGGGCCACCGTGATGCAGATCAGGAGCGGCAGCAGGAGGCTCCTCCTCGGTGGCTGGCACAGCTTCGTGCGAGACAACCGCCTCCGCGTTGGGGACATCTGCCTCCTGGAGCTCAAGAAGGACGAGAGGAAGCTCACCATGGCCGTCCATATCTGCAGGAAGGAGCAGTTTTTTTAGCTTTTGTGGTCGATCAGATCGAGGTGGTTAGATTTTCAGGTTTCAGTGGCGTTTTAAGCAGTTATTAACTTAATAGTATTATGCTGCTGCATCGAATATGTATGTGCTTATGTAGTAGCAAGATGCTATATATGTGTAAGATGATGAACTGACCTGGAGGACAGACAAGTTTCTGTGTACGGTCAATTTATTATCCATGAATTAAAAAAACCTTAAGATATTAAAATTTTCGTTGGTAACTTAAGATATATATGGTATTGGAATGTACTTAAGTTTTACGCTAGAAAAAAAAATCTAATATTTCCTCTTACGGTAGGGTGTTTAGTGTTCTTTTCTCTCTTTTCTAACTTATAGTGGTTGACTTTCATGCTTTCTAAAATACTAAATTTTATATTTTTTTTGATGGGTCCGTCTATTGATCAGGTGACCAAAAATTTTATTTGTGTCAGCTGATTCATGTGCATCTGGGGATCTCCATCCAACGGCCCAAATTCAATAGCATGCACACGTCTTGAAACAAATCCGACGGACCGAAGAATGACGGACTCATTGAAAATTTTTAGACAACTGCATACTAGCAAAGGCATTTTTTGATTGACTTTTATAGAAAATTTGTTTTAAAAATCACATTAATCTGTTTTTTAAAATAAAATTAATATTTAATTAATCATAAGTTAATCTACTGTTTATCTTTCCGTGGAAGTTTTCATGGCTAGGTTGTGTGGGCTGAGCACGTCAATAGGTGCTGCATGATAAGATCGTGTTGGCTGGCACATGACACACTAGATCGTGCGGTCTGGAAGAACAAGAGCGAAGTTTACGAGACTTAATTTCTCTCTACGTGGAGACGATGGCTATGTACCTATATGTTAGCCTCTGTGTTAGAGGAAAAACAAAGTTAAAAAATCTCATTGCGTAAAAACAGTGGCCACTTTTTTTAAGTTTATTAGGGCATGCACAGTATTATTGTTGCCTGGATGGATGCTTAGGAAAAAAGAATCTTACTGTCTATTTAAGAAAATCAATCTTCAGTGGAGAACATCTATTTTATAGATGCTTAGTTAATTAAGAGTCCATCTAAACCTTCTCACAATTACCATGGTGCCGACTGAATGTACAGATTTTTTTTGTTTATTGCTGGCATGCAGAACGTTACCATTCCTCTTCTCCTTCGTAATTTCGATTTTTTATGATTCCCTTCTGTTATAATTTATCGGTTGGTGACGTCCTGAGCTACTTCGGTGCATTGTTCTTTGGGATCCATATACTTACAACAACGTAAATCTATGTAATTAGGGTATTTGGTAGTTAAAGGATTCAAATTAATAGTGCTGATTGATGAGCAAATAAATAACATACTAATTTTATTGAGCAAACTGAACCAGGGTGATCAAATCTAAGTTAGGGAAACATGTACGACCTCCGTTTCATATGTAAGACTTTCTAACCTTGTCTAAATTTATCAATTAATAAATGTATAAAATTTATATATATGTCTAAATTCATTAGCATCCAAATAAATCTAGGTAAGGCTAAAAAATCTTATATTGTGAAACATAGAGATATTCTCTAGCAACCATAATTTTCTTTCGGGTCGCTTCCCGGGCGCTTAGCTCGCGCTTCCTTTTTTTTCACGTGAACATCTATCTTAAGCATCCCATTGCATATAGCAGGGCAATCCTAATTTAAGGAGCCAGTATGATTTCTATATTTTACACATCATAAAAAAGTAATAGAATTAGGGATGGCAATCCGGGTACGGGTACCGGGTACCTGACACCCGAGGGGGACGGATACATGGACGATTTTTTACCCACGAGTAGTACACATATCCGATCCGAATCGATACAGGCATGGGCATAGGTATTTTTGCCACCCACGGGTAATCCGTCAGGTACCCGAACATAGCCCACATATTAAATTTTGTTCAAAAACTTATTATCTTATTTATGTAATAGTATTTGTGATGTACTTCCTTTTAGCTAAAAAATTGATATGACCTATGTTTTGTACTTTTGATGTGTAATGCAATATTGAATGGTTGAATTTGAATATCAGATAATGTGCTATGCCCTGTTATTATTGTTATGATTAGTTTGTTGTATTTGTTGGAATATTTTATTATGAGCAATATGTTTATTTGTTGAACTTTTTGTGTGATGCAATATTGTATTATGTGCAGTATGTTTAGTTTGTTATATATGTTGGAATGAATATTTTGGTATTTTGATGTGTTTTTGACATGTGAAATGGTAGACCCAACGGGTAGTTGATACTCGCTCGATACCCAACAGGTACGGGTATCAAATTCTACCCGTAGGCATAGGTACGGTAGGAATTTTACCCGCATCCTTCGAGTTGGCGGGCGGATAAATGCTCTACGTATCTCAAACTCGGCCTGTTGTCATCTCTAGCCTACACTTAACTCTTGTAATATAAATATTAATAATTCATATTTATCTTGGGTTCCAACACCATAATATATAGGCTACGGTAGAGACATGTCTCGTGGGTAACGTATACGTCTCTGGCCAGAGGGTAAACCTATTTAAATAACTGTGCTATCGATTATAGGCAAAAGTAGCAATATAACCAAGAAAGAGGATTTCTTATGTGGAACTAAAACGATTGGAACTACAACTTTGTATGCCTCGTATAAGGCATGATCTCGTTGTAATAATATAGCAATGATCTCATACAAGAAATTGTATCGATAATAATTTGTTCTAGAAATAGATCACGCATCTTTAACTAAAATGCCCTTAAATAAATATATGCTTTAAAATGCTTGTTTATGCAAAATAAACCTACAAACCAATTACTTGTACTCCTATGCATTACCCTTGCACTTCTCGGGTGTGGGTCGTTCAGTATTATGTGTGGTACTTAATCTTACCTAAATTTTCTTTCGGAAAATAATATGCGTACGATCTTTTCTTCCGATCTTGGTACGATCAAACGAAATGATGCGAAGAACATGAGAGAAATATAACAGCACTCATAGGCCCTAAAACCCAATTAAAAGACAAAACGTTTCATTATACAGATATTCTGAAAAACCTAGGCAGTAATAGCATTGTTGTTTTCCTTCTCAGAAAGACGCTTTGGAGCGTTCGGCACCCCAGCTTAGATATCTGAGTACCCTCGTTTTTCGCGCGCACGCTTCCTAAACTGCTAAACAGGGTATTTTTTATGAAATTTTTTTTATATGAAAGTGGTTTTAAAAAATCATATAAATATATTTATATTTTTTAATAATTAATAATTAATTAATCATGCATCCACGTAAGATAACTTACCTCTTGTCCCTCCAGCCGAACGCGGCCTTAGAGTGCAACGCATAGGTGGAGTATTGGTTAATACGCCAGTTATGCGTTTGTCTTATTTTGTTGGTGAGGCTTTACGTGGATTTTTAATAATATAAATATTATCTATATAACAAAGATGCGTATTTTGTATCAGTTTTATTTTGGTGTATTTTGATTTTCTTTCTCCCTAGGACGAGAACCGATATACTAGCTATTGGGAAAATAGTGTTTCTCCTATCATGACACGTGCCCCCACCACTGGAACTCGAGAAGACAAATAGAGGTGTGAACGTGGAAAGAAAGGGAAATTCCAACATTTTCTACCCTCATGTGGAGAAGCTGTCAGAAAACTTTATGTCAATGCTTGAATTTCACAAAAAAAAATTAGTGGCGTGCTGCAGGTTTCACGAATAACATTGACTTTTTTAATATAATAAATTTATAATGGTATAGAGTTAATTAACCCTTTTCTATTTTTCTATCCGGTGATCTGAAAATCTTGTAAATCAAAAGAGGCCCTAAATAACATAAACCCACGTATGAAGGAATTTTAGCATATAAGAAATAGGAAAGGTTTATTTCTAAGTGAAGAAATGAAAATGTACGTACAAAATTAATTTATTAGATTTTTTTAAGAGTTTGGAGTGGCTGCCCATGTTTTATGGTTTATCTATGTAATACGTAGAAAAGAAAATATTTAAAGCAATTTGCTATACTTAATTTCGATAAACCAAACTTACATTTATAGAAATCTTTAGCAATCTATTCCATTTGGAACATAATCATTTTTTAATTTAAATCTTATATCAAAATATAAAAAATTATGACACTATTCACAATATTACTTGTTGTATCAATAACTTAGCACTCTTTTTTTTCGTTTTATCCCTACTATCTTCCCACTAAGATAAATTTCTCATTTATTAAGAAAACCATATTTTTCTTTTTAATCTTAATTCAGCATAATAAACTAAAAATGTTTCTATTTTGGAAGAGAGCTACTTGTAAAATAGTTTGTTTTGCCTCCGAGCAGAAGAAGCCTCGTATTATTACACGGAGGGAGTAATAATTAAAATTTGGTAGATCGGTGGTGTTTTGGAATCTGAAACACGTTTTAGAAGTTGAAGGTGGTGATCGTCCAGCTTTTGGACGGAAAACACGGAACGGTATATTTGCAAATTTTGTAATTAAAACTTTTATACAATGCTATTTGGAAGTAAAGACTAAAAATAAGTACGATAAGAATTAAAAGTTTAAAATTTGGCTTACGAGGAAAACGATACGAAACGATGAAACTCGAAGAGTTGAAATGCTTGGATATGTTATTTTGCTTCATGGAAGATTATTTATTTTTTAATAGTTATTTAATAATATAAATGACGAAATTAACTAATATAAAATAAAAATCTACTTTAAAAACAAGATAATGAACTATTTCCGTCCAAGAAAAGTATTTTTTGCTGTTTATATTTAACATTTAACTGTCCGTATTATTTAAAAAAGTTTTATAATTAGTATTTTTTTTATTATTAGATAATAAAATATGAATATTTCATTATACATGACTATTTTTATTTTTACATAACTTTTTTAAATCAAATGAACTATCAAATATTAAACATGGAAATATACTTACTACCTCCGTTCCAAAAGAAGACTAATTTTTAGTTCTTTGATACAATATTTTGACTCTTCTTCTTATTTGAATTTTTTTACGATTGATATTTTTGTTCTTACTAGATGATAAAGCATGAATAATACTTTATGCATGACTAATTTTTTTAAGTTTTTGTATAAATTTTTTAAATAAGACAAATGGTCAAATGTTAGATACGAAAAAACGAAAAATGATAATATTATGAAGGCAGTAATACAATTGGAACGGGACAACACCGTTCAGTTCGGGAAGCCCGCGCCACAGTGGAGGAATAATATGGGGCCAAAAGAAAACGCAGCCTATTCTGTCAGTCCTGACTCCTGCGCTCCATGCGTGTTTTTCCCTCTTCCATGAGCATATCACACTGCGACATGCTTGCAAGCTTCATCTGGATTTCATCGGCCATTTTAACCACGCAGTAAGTTCTCAAGTTTTTTCTCTGCATGTATGTGTGTTTCTTCCTCTCTTTGCTTCAAGTTTCTTTTTTCTTCCATCTTTCACGCAATGGCGCGAGATTGTTCTTCATTTCTCATTCCAAACTAGTACTCTGATATTGCAGTTTTGTAGCGTGTTCCTGAAATTTTTTTTTAAAAAAATGTTCTTGGGTTCTTGCTTGTCTTGGACTTGGACTTGGTAGTAACTCAAAGACGGAGTTATTCTCTAGGTTGATTGCAGCTTCTTGGTATGATATGACATTATGTGTGGTAGATCTTTGGCTGTGTACATCCCTGAGGATGTAGAGGCCGGATTTTATTTCATTTTCTTAAAACAAATATTTAGTAGATCTTGTTCACAAGAAAATCGGTACAGGAGGTTTCCATGGCTCATGCAGTAACCTGAAGAAGGGAACAAAAGTACTCAAATTAATACTAGAAGGTTTTAAGATTGTGTTTTTTTGGGAATTAATTGCTTTTTGTTTCCCATTGAAGGCGAATCTGAATAAAGCTGCAAATTTTAGTTGCCATGGCTGGAGGTGGTTCCAATATGAAGAAGTCTTGTGGATGTTGCAAGAGATACCTGGAACATTTGGGTGGGAAAATGAGCTGTTTCCTCAGGCGAATGACTCCTGACTCTATGCATAGCATGGTATGGCCACTCACAAGTTCAGTAGTTTTTGCTCCCATATGTCTGATCTGGTCATACTTCTACTATTTGATTTCAGTTTCCCTTAACAAGTTGTTACTGGTTCTTCAAGTAAGATGAACTGAACTTTGGCCGGGTTAACTGAACATTTCTTTGGGAAATCACAGTCACCAGTAAATGTGGATCTTCTTTTCTGTCTTTATCTAATGTATTAGATTAAAACAAGTACCACAGATGGTAACAGGATTTTAAAAGAAGTTTAGCCCTTTTAAATATTAGTTGTAGCCCCTTAAAAACGAATGTAGTGGTCTGCAATGTATTTCCTCTCTGCTATTAATACCGATTACATTATACTCCCTCCATGCGTAAATATATGACGTTGAACTAACCAACGTCAAACAAAAAAATGGGAGGGAGTATCATTTCTCATGTTGCCCTTGTTGTATCATTTCTCAAGGTCTATATCAATACTTTTTTCCAATATTGTTTCTACAGATCATGCCAAATAGGTTTGTGAACCATTTTGGAGGAAAAATCCCAGGAACTATAAAACTGCAATCTCCTAATGGTATTCTCTATGTTGTTGAGGTCACCGAGAGCATGAATAAGACAGTCCTACAATGTGGTTGGGAGGCATTTGTTGATGCCCATCACATAAAAGAGAACGACTCCTTGCTGTTCCGTCACATTGGCAATTCCTGCTTCGAGGTTCTGATCCTAGGTTCTGATGGCTGTGAGAAAGTGTTCTCCTGTGCTGGCATAAACAAGAAGAGTTCCTGCATTCGAGACAAAACTGCAGATCCCGTTGATACCTCAGGTAGCCCTCCTGATGATACCTCGCAACCATCACGGAGTGGAAGTTCTGCTAGATGTCAAAGGGACAAGTTCAATGATCATAGGAACATTGCAAACTTTACAGCAATGCCGTCCTCTTCATGCGAGGAATCAGGTAATTTTTGTTAAGTTGTTTCAAGATCTGCCTCCAGTTTTTAGACTGGCACACCTGTTGTTTCTTGTGTGAAATTCTGTACCCAAGAAATTGAACCTCACTAGTTTTATATGTAGTTATGTGATCATCTAAATTAATTTGTTGTAGAAGAAGATGTTTCCCTGAAGAGCAATAGGAATGGATCAGGTTCTGATGAATCTCAGGAAAGTGAGGATTCTGGAGGCCCTGCTGATCCTCCCTACATTATATCATTCAAGGACCGTCTGTCTCCATCGCAGAAGAAGATGGTCAAAGAGGAAGTGCGATCCATCCAATCCAAAGTCCCCGTTTACGTAGCAATCATGAAGAAGACCAATGTTGGGTTAACTAGTTCCCGTTGCCAGCTAGTAAGCTCCTTCCCTTTTTCTGATCTTCAATTACCGTACAATACCAGGGGTTCTATTCATATGGTTATGGTTAAAGATGGGAATATATCCTGTGTATAATACCCGTTTTGTCCAAAACAGCCAAGATTTTGGATTTTTTTTTAACATACCCTCGAATAATTATGAGCCGTTCGTTGCTTTAGATCCAAGAGCTCTGACTGTATTATAGTACACCGGTAGTATGTATAGTAGAAATTTTATAGGGGTAAAATGAGAACTAAAATATATAACATTAGGATAAATTCGCGTGTCATATATCATGTTAAAATAGATGAAATGGTAAATATATATTACTAAAGTTTCAAATAAAATTTTTAATATACTTATTAAAAATACATAGTACTAGACTGTTACCAATAACATTGCCTATGATTTTCGTCACCGTGTCTCGACTATTAACACTTTGCATAGGCGTACTGTCTGTCCTTGAATCTAGTTCCCTAGTTACACGCACCATCTGTCCTAAAAGGAATCAACTTCTAGTTGATCCCTTGAAATTGGTATTTCTTATGGTACGGAGAGAACACATCATCAGATAATTGTCACATGTATCATTGTAAGGTGTATCATTGTAAGATGCAACAATTTCATCGCATCTTTCTGTGTGACAAATAGGAACTGGGCGCAAGATACGCTGCCGCTGTTCGTCTCCCGGACAGCAGGCAGAGCGTGGTGCTCCAGCGGAGGGGGGAGCGATGGCCCGCGGCGATGGAGGCGAAGAGCGCGAGCGGCAGGCGGTTCCTCGTCGGCGGCTGGCACAGGTTTGCGCGCGACAACCGCCTGCGCGTCGGGGACGTCTGCCTCTTCGAGCTGAGGAGGAAGCAGCAGCAGGGGAAGCTGACCATGGCTGTCCATGTCATCTTCGCGGCGAGCACTAGCAGTCGCTGCTTGATTGATTGATCAGAGCTGCATGCCGTGGTGGTACGGCGCAGATCGGAGGGAAGATCAGTCGATAGTCGATCCCCCATGATAAAATTCTGTAATAATCTCTTGACGAAATACTGTTCTAGCTGTTGGTGTTAAGCTTGGACCCATCGTGGTTTAATGGAGTCGATCCTGCTCCAAACTTTTTTTTTTCCTCATCTCCCCGCCCTTTGCTTCCCCATATTTTCTACTCGTTCGTTAAAATATGAGCCTACTCTCTATTCTGGGGTTATTGTATTACCCGTATTAATTTCGACAGTTGATTTAAAGATCTTTTACTAAGAGAAGAAATATTCTACTACTACTAGTTAAATAGATCTGATCTATTGGATTAGAAAAAATAAATGGTCTAAATAGTTCTACGACTAGTACAGAACATCATAAAACACCTGTTAAAATATAGCTGTCTAGGACATCATATTTTTATGTAGCTATATTTTTGGATGGATGAAGTAACAACCAACTTTACGTGAACGTACAAACAATCAACAGTTAAATAGTTAAACAACCATAATTTATAATCAGTTAATCTAATATCTGTTTTCTTTGAACCAATTGTAATTAAAATCAATCAATTAGTTTCATTATTATTGCCCATGTTTTGCTATGCAAGAAATATATATGAACAAATCTGTAACTCAGTTTTTCCAATTCTGTCTGTCAAACATCAGGAACTAGGATCACGACGATATATATGCTGCTGCTGCACATCTCCCGGACAGCCACAATCACCAAACCGTGGTGCTCCAACGCGAGGGGAAGACATGGAAAATCAACATGGTTGTGCGTAGAAACTGCAGCAAGAGGAGGTGGTTCCTTGCTGCAGGCTGGCGCAGGTTTGTGCATGCGTGACAACCGCCTGCGCGTTGGAGACTTGTGTCTGTTCGAGCTGAAGAAGAAGAAGCAGCAGCTGCTGCTCACCATGGAGCTCCATATCATTTTCAGTGTGCAGTAGAGAAGAGAACAATGATGATGCCCCCTGCTGTTACGTACGTCTGTCTGATGGTAGTTTGGGTCCTTTTTTTTTTTTTTGCTGGTTCTCTGTAATAATCTGAAGTCTGAAAGGAGGATGAAACCTGATTGTGTGTGTGCTTTTTGCTTGCTTTCTAGTCTGTCCGAAAGGATGCAACACCTCGCATTTTTTACTGTCTGTCTCTACCATTCCCCCACAAGTGGCAGAGGATACGACTTAATTTTTCACAATCTAATCTTTTTCACAAAAATTTTTTACAAATACATCCATCTAAAAATAGACTTATTTCTCAGCCCAAGTAATGTGACGCAGAGGTATAAACAGTTTGGAGCAACACATCATGGCATTTTTTTTTCCTATTTTTTTATAATGTTTTTGGATGGGTTCATTTATAAAATTTCTTTACGAAAATGGCTAAAATATAAAAAATAGCTGTTTAATTTGGGGGCCTCTCGGGCTAAGGATGGTTCAACATGTTTCAAATTTATGTACTTTTAAACACAGTATATACAGAGACGGCTATATATATACATGTGCAGACATTCGCATCTATAAAAACACTTATACACACCCTACTTAGTAAGTACCTGCAAAAACACTCATCTTTGAAATTTATGTTGATAGTACTTGTTTAAATTATTATGTGCGATCGATTGTTTCTATTTCGTCGAAGACTAGCACTACAATACTTTTATACGTGTAGCAGTGACGTCAAAAGTTCTTCGTCAGAAACAACAATAACTAATAGAGGTTATGATGAAAATGGATAAAGCGATGGGTATGGTCAGCATAGTGCGAAAAAACTGTAATTAATGTCATTAACCATGTTAAGACAACAAACGTAAGAGCGGTTATTCCTTAAATATCTCACGCATTCTCGTAAGTATTATGGTAGATTGTTTAGTTGTGGGAGTACGACGATGATTTAATAACGTAAATAACACAAAGTCCGATACATATGTACAAAACACTTTATTCATACCAAAACGACGATGCCACATATGCCTGCACTACGTACACACACGCAGCCATAGGAAGAGAAGAAGATCGAGGAAAGAGACCAATACAAGCTATAGGACATAAAAGCAGATCCTCTAAAATCAAAGAGACGTGATCACTAACGTACAAGTCTCATCATCTATGGGGTCACATCTAAGTGACTATACCACTAGATCAGAGGATCTCACTTCACTTCTATAGGAGATATCAAGCAACACTGATCGATACCGATACACACACATACGTATATACGTATTACGCACACAAATTAAAAGCTGCTCCACATCACAAGGCAACGTACGTATACACACAGTATAATACAACGTATAGATAGCTCGTACGTACGTACGTTCATACATGTTTAGGTTGCGATCTTGAAGGGTGCCGGCACATGCGAGTCCCCGTGCGGGCCCATATGGCCGTGGTGGTGCCCGTCGGCGGCGTCGTCATGGTGATGGCCGGGGCAGCAGCCGCCGGAGCACATGTCCTCGTCGTTGAGTGCCAGTAACCCGCGGCGTCCGCCGTGGCCGCCGTGATGGTGGCCACTGTCGTGGTCGTGGTCGATAACCGACGAGGCGGAGTCCCCGCCGTGGCCGCCATGGTGATGGCGATGAAAGTGGTCGGTAACCGCCGAGACGCCGTCACCGCCGTGGCCACCGTGATGATGGCCACTGCGGTGGTCGTGGTCGATAACCGACGCGGCGGCAGCGTCCCCGCCGTGGCCGCCATAGTGATGGCCATGGTCGTGGTCGGTAACCGTCGAGACGCCGTGGCCACCGTGACGATGGCCGTGGCGGTGGTCGATGACTGACCGGTTGTCACCGTCCTCGTGCAGGCCGCGGTGGTGGTGGTGGTGCTCGTCGTCGTCACCATGGTAGCCGGAGGCCGACGTCGCCATCCCGCGCGGCGAGGTGCGCGTGGCGGCCGCGGCGGCGAGGAGGACGGCCAAGGCCATCAGCGGAAGCCACCTGGTGACTGACGCCGGCGCGGCCATTGCACGTGCAGGAGCGAGCTAGCTAGCTGGAGGAATTAGCTAGTGAGGTCTTGTACGTAGTAGTTTCTGCGCTTGTGGAGTAGTGAGGTGAGGCGCAGGTCTCTTGTTATATAGGCCTCTGGAAGCAGCAGCGCGACGTTGTTAACGAATCGATTAACGGATCAGTCGGTGCTAGCTCTGACTGCACTAAGTACGGTCCCAAAAAAGTATAACTATTTCTAAGATAATGTTAAATTAAAATATTTAAAAAATTAGCTATTAATGAAAATATTTAAAAGATTAATCAGGCAAAATGATGCTATTACAGTACCTCCCACTCAGGGTGGTAGTAGCGCAGTAGGGACGAATCTCCACCGTTGATTTTGATGCTTATTTTTGTTATTTGATTAATTGAGGTGGAGGGTCAATTTAGTTAATCAGTCCTACGTCACCATCCCTAAGTCATCCCTCCCAACCCCCCCACACACACACATTAGCCCAAGCCAGCACATGGAGAAATCTGGGGCAGGCCAGCCGCCGAGAAGTTGCTTATGTCAGAAGCTATGCTAAACGGTCTATAATTTTTAAGAATCTGTAGTTACAAATTCTAGAAAATGAACTAAGAATCCAGAATCTGGAGAAGCAGGATTTAGAAGCTTTTCCAAATTCTCAGAAGCTGGCTACCAAACAGCTGCTTCTTAAAATTTAAAGCTCTCCAAACATATCCTTAGCCACCGGAGGAAGGCGGGGCTGGTCGGTAAAGGCGGTGGTGCCCAGATAGCCCAAGTGCCCGGGTAGCCAAAGCTGCCGGAGAAAGGCATGTCCGGCGGGCAAAGCCGGTGGCACCCAGGTAGCCGAATCCACCCTAGCTAGCTCCACTAGTCCACTCCTTTGTCTCCTTATTTGTTCGATCTGCAAGGATACTAACTATACCCTTTGTCAGCTAATTATCTACAACAATGCCATACAATTTTTTCTCGATATTATCCTGCTACTACACTACTACACAATCTAACTAGCACAGCACCAATCCCTTTGATCCACTGGATTAACTGCAGTGGACGGCTAACACCCTGAGGTATACTTAAAAAAATCCTAGATTTATCATCAAACAAACTATCATACTCGGCAACCGATTTTTCTATTTAAAATAACAACTTATTTCTATAAATATTACTTATAGATATACGTTAATACTTGAATGTATATTGTTATATTTTGAAGTGGAGAAAGAAAGTACGTGCTCATCTGCTGCTGCTAGCTAACTCCTGCCTGGCTAGCACTGACTATATATTCGAGATTAAAGCCGGTGGTTAAATTACCTTTTTGACAATTGATGACTATAACAGTGGCTATATATTTATATTTACATGGTTAACTTTAATACAGCACTGTGTGCCTAGCCGATGGTATATGCAGTTTCATGGACGATCTGTTAGCTTGTCTCATTACTTAATTAATTCATCGATCGTTTAAAGGTTAAATTCGATCGTGGGAAGCATATCGTGACTAAGTTGGCTTCTAATCAGGATCAGTGGATGCATGCATACACCCATATTAAGTTACTATCGGTATAGTATCTTAAGGATATGATCAGTGTTCATTGCCCCCACCAACTTTATCGCGAGTGCTTAAGGTAGGAGTAAGCTAGACGAATCAAAGCCACCTTCTTTTTAACGGCCGGTGACATGAAAAAGCTTGCTTTTGGCTGATCTGGGAAGAGTTTGTCGATTATGTATTAAGCAATTTTACCGTCTTTGAAAAGATATCAGGAGGTATTATTTTTTCTATGTAAATCTTGGTACTTTTTGTTATCTTAGATATATCAAATTTTATACTAAAATTTTAGTACCTCCTGATACCTTCTCATGTACCATAAAATTGCTCAAATGTATTAAGGTGAGTTTGAGAGAGAGGATTGAAGAAAGAAGTGCTGGCTAAAATATAAGCGCATGATTAATTAATTATTAGTTATTTTAAGTTTTAAAATTGATTAATATGATCTCTTAAAGCATTTTTTCTATCATTTTTCTAAAAAGACACGTCATTAACTACTTTGGAAAAAACTATTTTATCTCTCTACCTTCCTTCCTATCTAAATTACCAAAGATGGCGCTTGGCGGTGAGATAGGAGGAAAACTCATGGTTTTATGTGTGCATTCTTTCGAATTTACTAAACAATATATTTTTTAAAAAAAAATCTACAAGTTACTTTAAAAATGAAATCAATCCGTTTTAACCATATACTCCCTCCACCTAAAAATATTTTTATTTTTCATTCATCACCCGTACCAATACAAAAGCAAAAAAAGACTAATATCATCCACTTTATCGACTCTCAATATAATTATTTCATCATATATCTATTTCTAATGAATTTATTTCTTACTTTCACAAAATCCAACATAATGACTACTAAAAAAATTATTTTGAGACAAACTAGAATACGTAAAAATAATCTTATTTTAGAACAAAGGTAGTAATATCTAATACTTAATTAATCATTCACCTAACAAGATATATAATTCTCCATGATCTTCTTCCATCATCTTAAAACTCAACCTAAGTCACCTACAAATTAAGACTTACTAGTCGCTAACACGGGTGTTACACAGATTTCCTTATTGATATTAGAATATAGAAAAATTAATCATATGCTGAATAAATTGATTATCTCATAATTATAGTGATTTCTATTGACTTGTTTGTGCCGATTGTAGCTTACTGCTCCCACCGTTCCACATCGTAAGCTTTCTAATCTTACCTAGATTTATCGATCGATCTATACATATGTTTTGTATTGTCTCAAGATTTATTAATATACATATGAATCTAAGCAATAAGTAAAAATTCTTGTATTTTGAAATGGGGGCTAATACTTTTGAATTGAAATAAAAATATTATGCCATCATATTTCTTAATCCTGAATTTAAAATCATTAAAATTTGTAAAGGCTAAAGGAAAGGAATACTTAGCCGGGAGGGAAACCTAAAGTAAAGAAGACAGAAGAGCCTATGTCATTTGCTTTTTTTTGTTGGATAAATAGTGTGTTATTTAATACGACATCCGGAATTGATGTAAAATCAATATAATATCACCTAATCAATCGATGCCTAAATCTTTCTTACTCTCTGATAATTCCAGTTTTTGGACGATGACACGATCTTCTAAATTTATATTTGATTATAATTTTTATTTAAATATATATAAATAAAAAATATATTTACTTTAAGTAAGTATATACACGTTGTCCTAGTATTTTTAAACTAAATATTTTAAAAGTTATTAATAGTTAAAGTTTTAAAATTTAACTATCCTCATGTCCAAAATGATAAGAATAATAGAGCTGGATAGATTATGAAAGATTTAGGCCTTTACAACAGAAAAATATACATCGATTTGGAACCATACCGGGTAAATGATGTTAAATATTACACCCATTTAAAAATATTTAGTAGAGACTAAGATAATGAAAAAACCACATTGCATATTTAATAAACGAGAAATAAATATGGATGCAAGGGTACGTCGGATACAATGGGGAAGAGTATCTAATGAAACGTGGTTAATTGGAAAAGCAGTATTGTGATTAATATAAACATATTTATATTCCAAAATAATAATTAAACTGTAAAAGAACTTACTCCCCCTGTCCCTTAATAAACCAAACTTTTGGTTTCCGTGCCCCACGTTTGACCATCATCTTATTTGAAATTTTTTTAAGAAAATAAAAAAAATAGTCACATGTAAAATATTATTCAAAGTTATCATCTAATAAAAATAAAAAATATTAATCGTAAAAAGATTTGAGTAAGACGAAGAGTCAAACATTATAGGTAAAAAGTAAAAGATTGGTTTATTTTGTAACGGAGGGAGGATATTTTAAAATAGAGTGAGTAATCAATTACGTCACATCGTTGCAGTTTTCACGTTCCAGTTACACTAACAGCGAGATTAAAGGATAAAACAGCACAGTAAGCAAAGCAAATCCATATATCTAAGTTCCCAAAAATTTTTTCAAAAACATCACATCAAATCTTTGGACATCTAAATAAAGTATTAAATATAGATAAACCAAAAAACTAATTGCACAGTTACGGAAGAAATCTTGAGATGAATCTTTTTAGCCTAATTAGAAAGTGATTAGCCATAAGTGCTACGGTAACCAACATATACTAATGATGGATTAATTAGGCTCAAAAAATTCATCTCGCGGTTTTCAGCCAGAATCTAAAATTTGTTTTGTAATTAAATTACGTTTAATACTTCAAATATATATCCGAAAACTTGATGTGATGTTTTTGTAAAAAAATTTTGCAAACTAAACACCACTTAAATATATCAATACCAGCGGCGTCGTCCCTTCCCCCAACTTCTGCCACCATCTTATCCACCTTCGGCGCCACGTACCATTCCATCCCTAGTTGGGCCGTGTCTTCTCTCCGTATTATTTATTAACTATTAAATAATATATATTTAAAAAATCTATATAAAAATTTATCATCTCATGAGATTTTTAACCTTTAGCGATTAATTCTACCATTTATCATTAAATTGTTATAAATAATTAAATAATATTTCGTTATAAAAAAACTCAGCCTTGGTTATCCATCCTCGTCCACACGGTGGCTCACTGTTGTCGATGGCACCTTCGTACGGTCTGGATTAGCTGAAGTTAATCCTATGACTATAACTTATACGGTTGGTGCTATCAGTCTTAGATGAAAATCGGATGAATAAAATCGACACGAGCACTCCCTATAATTCTGTAGCAATACACTGTAGCACGTCTTACCGCAGGTGGTTCTATTGTAGCGATAATTGTAAGCCGTTGAGCACTGTTTATAACACGGTAACAATGCACTATAGCATATTTTACTGTAGTTGGCTTTAATGTAGCGATGGTTGTGAGCAGTTGACCTCCAAAATGGACGGTTGAAACTGCATGCAGTCGTCGTCGGTGTAGTCACACGTACCTGATCTCAATCCCCTTCATACGCTCCATCATCTCATTGCTGAGCATCTCTGACCGTGCCTACGCACCCTTTGGCGCCGTCAGATCGATATTGCTCGCCCTTTCGACCTACTCCAGCGAGCAGCAGTTTGGTTGCAGCTCCGGCGATGGACGACGACACGACCGAGGGTGCCGGTGGTGGCAGCCGGCTTGGATTTCTCTGCCATTGCTACCGCTCAGCCTGCTCAGATAGGTGGCACGAGGAACGATCAAAGGAAGTACTCTTGAGAACAATTTTTAACTTTTAAAAAACACACATGATTATAATTAAGGTCACAGAAAACCATACGTATTATATTATGACCTGTGATAGTAACCACGTGTTTGGTGGTCAAATGGTTTTATAAAAACCCTGCCCATTTAAATCTTATGTAAATTTATCATATCTACAACAATAATACTTAAAATAATAAAAAAATGTTTCCAATAAATCAATTTCTTAAACCCTTTGTAAGATGAAAACTTTAACTAAATATATACTATATATATAGGGGCTTGGTTTTGTGAAACCTTAGGACTATTATGTCTAGGTTTATAAGTCACAAGTTATCTGAGGTTTTATAAAAATTTTAGTGTAAACCATGTGTTCTTCTAAAATTATTTTCTTGATTTTAAACCACGTAGATATAAATTATATTAACATCCCAAGTAGGTGGTAGATAAGATAAAACCACCATCAAAACCAGTAAAGAAACAAAACAAACCGATTTTAATAGACGAGGGAGTGTATATGCTACATTTTGATGTGATAATTGAGTGAGGCAAAATAGACCACCTCAAAATTTTGCAAACCATTGTCAATGGCCCCAGGGGTCCCAACAAGGGATGAATTTACTGTTTGAGCTGCCGAAGCGCTGGCGGTAGGGTGGTTATCGTAGAAACTCTCAAACCATGACAAATTTAAATTTGAATTCAAATTTGGCGGTAACCGCGGTTCAGTGAAGGAAACCGCGTGGTTGGTGCTAAAATCATGAGCAGTTCATCCAAGGATAAAAAAGAAAAAAAATCCAAAAATGTATTGTAAAATATAAAAAAATAATAGAAAATAAGTAATATCGTATATTTGGAACAATTAGGACGTATTATTTGCAAGATAGAAAAATTCAGCATGGCCTCTATTGAAATAGGGAAATTTGACTAATTATATATATATATATATATATGTATATATAGAATATAGAATATAATTGCAAGTTAAAATACATGCCCACACCATAATACACTAATAACTAGCATAAATATTATAGTTGGGCCTTCATGAGCTATGATGAATATGACTATTTTTTTTTTCGGGCTAATAATATTTTTGACACTAATCTTTGTTAAATACTCACATATTTCATATACTTCTTGCATCAAACAACATATATACCACTGGTATTATTTTACAAAAAATTCTTAAACTTTTTGTATGTGGATGACTTTTAGCAGCTCAAACGGTGCCCAACCATAATTATCTCTCCGCGGAGAACGCCATAACTAAGATTAATGTGGCGATGTTTTACCACCGTCTTCCCCATTCCTCCTAGTTTTTCCCTCTTGCCGTTCTAATTCTCCAGGCCGGCGGCGATGGCGGAGGTCCCGTCGGCTGGTCGGCACCGATCAGCGGTGACTGGGTTGGAGTACATTTTTCCCAGGGCTGTTTACTTCCTAAAATTTTTTCCCAAAAACATCACATCAAATCTTTGGACATTTAAATAAAGCTTTAAATATATATAAACATTAAAACTAATTATACAGTTATGGAGGCATTAGGGAGACGAATCTTTTGAGTCTAATTAGGATGTGATTAGTCATAAGTGCTATAGTAACCAACATGTGCTAGTGACGGATTAATTAGACTCAAAAGATTTGTCTCGCGGTTTCTAGGCGAAATCTGAAATTTGTTTTGTAATTAGAGTAAGTTTAATACTTCAAATGTGTGTTTAAAGTTTTGATACGATGTTTTTATAAAAAAATTTTACAATCTAACCAACCCCATTTGTTCTTTGCGCTGCACATTTTTTTATGTGGATTTTTTTTCGCTTCCTGATGCGGGCATGATTCTTGCAATGCAGCTAACGGAGCAGTCGTTGCTATTAAAACATGCTCCAACGTTGCGCGAATGCTTGGCATAACTCTCACCTTGAATTGATTGTTCTTATTACTTGTTAGTGGGGTATTAATCCATTAATCAAACTCTCCAAACCTGGGGTAATTAATCGCAGAGGCGTCTGTGTCGCTTCATTTCCTATAGGAATCTCTCTTCATGCTTGCTTTATCTCTGACAACTGCTCCAACAGTATAAATCTTGTGCTACAACACTGAAGTAGTACTGGAGATTATACTAGTACTAATAAATTTCAATGATGTTATACCTTTAGACTTGCTTGTTTCTACGATTGAGATCATGAGATTCTCTGCCAACATTGGGTGAAAAAGGCTATCTTTCACGTATAAACTTCTTCCCAAAATAAACGAATTTCTAAGTTTTTTGGGTGAAATTTTTGACTATTCATCTTATTTAAATTTTTTTATGATTAATATTTTTATTGTTGCTATATGATAAAACATGAATAGTACTTTACGTGTAACTAATTTTTTTCAGTTTTTTAATAAATTTTTCAAATAAGACGGATGATTAAACACTCGAACTAGAAAACCCAGAAATTCTCTTTTTCTGGGACTCCCAGAGTAGTATAGCAGTAGTTAGTACTACCTCCGTCCCATAATAACCTTATTTTTCATTTTTCCATGTCCAACGTTTGACCATTCGTCTTATGAAATTTTTTTGCGATTAATATTTTTATTATTACTAGATGATAAAATATGAATAGTACTTTATACGTGACTAACTTTTGTAGGTTTTTGCACAAATTTTTTAAATAAGACGAATGATCAAACGTTGGATATAGAAAAACGAAAAATAAGATTATTATGGGACAGAGATAGTACCTACAGGTGCCTATATATGAACCGTCTTTCCATGGGATTCTCTCCTTTCTCTCTTTGATAAAGATGCTTCATGATAATCCACATTGACTGCATCCATCAACTATTTATATGCTGCTTGCCATGTGTGTACATATAAACCAGTAGTTTCTGAGCTTCTCTCCTCTGCATCGCCGTGAACTTCTGCGTGCAAAGGTAAGGCCTCTTCCTCTTCTTCTGTCCTCTATCTCCTACCACAGGGGAGAGGGCTACCGTTACTGTTTTTTGTGTCAGTTTCATTTGTATGAACAGCAACATCATCCCAGCTGACTTTGATTTGTTTGGTAAATTTTATTGGTTGATTTTGATCTATTTACCCCATTTTCTGACGTGATGCAGATACAAGTTATTTGTCTTTCTAATAAACAAAATATATGTTCTTTGAAATTATTCTCTGTTGAAGGCAGCACAGCAAGAATGCCAATGGATGAGGAGTGACATGTACTCCTACTATAACTGACAGAAGTGGTCTTTAGGAAGGCAAAACTACCTTTTTGCTAGTGCTTAGAATTTGGGTTTGCTCCGCTTGATACACATGACATGATGAGAGTGCTTGTTGATTAGTTTGCATCTGTAGCTGACGTAAGTAAGCTTCAAATTTCAGTTCGCATGGCTGGACAAGGTTCCAAGATGAAGAGATCTTTTGATTGTTGCAAAAGATATGTGGACCACTTGAATGGAAAGATGAAGTGCTTCCACATTCAAATGAGAGCTAATTCCGGGCACAGCATCGTAAGCCTCTCTCTTCATTGTGGATTGGTTGTATTTTGCTAGTGGTTAGTTTAGCAGTACTACTTTGTTGAGCTTGATTAAGTTCAATTGGTGGTATGCTAACGAAAAAAATACTGAATTGCTAGCTAGCATAGCCATGGGAACACAAAATTCAGTAGTTAAAACCTTGAGTTTCATAATAAAAGAAACTAGGAATGGTTCTATTCACAATTTCCCTCCCTTTTCTTTTGTTTCCTACAGATCATACCAAACAAGTTTTTGGAACAATTTGGAGGGAAGATCTCAACAACCATTGAACTAAAATCCCCCAAGGGCATTGTGTATGTTGTCAAAGTCACCAAGCACATGATGCCCATCGCATACAAGAGAACGATTCCCTGTTATTCCGTCACATTGACGATTCTCGCTTTGAGGTTCTGATCCTCGATTCTGATGGTTGCGAGAAAGCATTCCCCCGTGCTGGCACAAGAAAGACCTGTCGTGCTCCAGAAAGAAATGCAGATCCAATTGACATTTCAGGAAGCACTCATGATGGTACCATGGAATCATCAGAAAGTGAGAGATTTGTGAGATGTCAAAACGGTAATAACAACAGCCGGCGTAGTAATGCTGCAAAATCAGGTTTAGATTGTTTATTTACCTTCTACATGGACCTTTTTGAACTATGCTTCAGCTACACATTTTTATGTCAGATTTGTAGTGCTCTGAAAATGTACCTACCATTTGTTTGCCATTGTGAAATGCACAGGTGAGGAGTGCACTGAAAGCAGTTCTTCTGAACATGAGTCATCCCATGAGCTAGATGATCCTCAGACGACTCTAGCACCTATCTTATCATACGGGACAAGTCTATCTGAAGCACAGGAAGAGGAAGTAGCTATGCTTATCCGGGACATTCAACCTGAAATCCCTGTATATGTGGCTGTCATGAAGCATAGCAATGTAAACTCACCACATGCTAGTCTTGTAAGTTCTGTTTTTTTTAGTCAAGTAGAAAGGTCATAATCTTGCATGTGCTAACACTTTTGGGGTTTATGAATGTACCTTTATGAAAGTAATACGAAGAGGATAGATTAGAAATGTCCATAATCAGTAGAAACTGAGGATGCATCAGCATGGTTTTGTTTAAAAGATAGCTCCAATTTTCTTTAAACAGCATGAACCTTGTGTGCTGTATGATCAGTTGTGCAACACAAATGCAGTTATTGTTTTAAAATTTATAATATAGAAGGCCGTTAAGGTAGCTGCTGTCTGTTGACCTTTTGCACAATGTGCTAAACTTATCTTTATTTTCTCTTAGTTTACTTCACAAACCATAATTTATGTAGTTTCAGAGTATGAAAATAAATCACTTACAGCATCATATTCTGTCGATCTGGATCAGGTAATTGCCAAGCTTTATGCATCCACATACTTCCCAAATACAAGCCAGACCATCACACTTCAGCGGCAAGGCAAGAACAAGAAATGGCGTCCCAGATATTACATTAGGAAAGATAGGCCTGGGCACATCCTTTATGGGCGTTGGATAAACTTTGTTCGTGACAACCATATCAAGGAGGGAGATATCTGCATCTTTCACGCAATGAAGTTTACCAGGGAAGAATTTGGAGCAACAGTCCATCTACTCCGTGCAAGAAAATCTCACTCCTTTGGTGAATTCTGTACTAATCCTAAAATAGTTGACTCGAAATATGTCGGAACTAGGCCGAAAATGACTGGTTCTAGTGTCAAGGAGGAACCATATGATGGTATGCTAAAGACTCAAATGTTGTGATGCATTGTTAGTTGTTCTTTGTGTTACGTCTGAATTTTTTTTTTTTTGTTTTTGCTGACGAGAAAATGTTTCTTTCTTCAGGTCAATGCAACAAGGGTCAAGGGAAGCGTCAGGGACCTCAGAATTTTGATGATTCTAGGGGGAGTTCTAAGCCTTACATTCTATCACACAGAGATTCTCTGACAGACGAACAGGTAGGGAAAGTGGAAGAGGTTGCTCACTCCATTCAACCTGGAGTTCCCGTTTATGTTTCGATAATGAAAAGGAGCAGTGTTGGTACTGATGGGCTATACACACTGGTAAGTCTTGCTCTTTTCTGGACACATTTCCGTTACAATTTAGGCTCTTTAGTAGCATTTGTTACTACTGTGTCAGTATGCTTTAGCTGGTATAGTCTCTTTTCTTGAATTAGGCAAGATGTATGGATCTAGTAAGCATTCAGTATCCATCCTGTGTACCACAATGAACACTGCATCTTGAACATTCACATCCAAACTAGCCTTGGCAGTTGGAACTTCCAATTTCATAACACCACTGGCTAACTTGTTAGAAAGGCTATTTATCGAACATTCGCATGGAAGGTTTCCATGCGAACACTCATTATTGGCATAAATTTTCTTTTCTTTTTTGGAAATTTTATATATGTAAAGTTTATATATATAAAGTTTACATATTTGACTCCACTTCGAACTAGGATTTGATTTTTTTTTCAATCTTAAAACTACATGTTAATATATCTATATTAAAAGCATATATATATATGCAAAGTTTACATACTTAAAGTCTGTACATGTAAAGTTTATATACTTAAAGTTTATACATGTAAAATTTATATATCTAACCTTTATACATGTCAGTTAAATAAAGTGTTTGCTAGACAGACTTACCGCTAACTTAATTGTTGAACACTGTATTTGTATCCGAAAACAGAAGTTGGGCAAGCAATTCTCCACGAGACACCTCCCGCCGCAAGGGGATCATCAGGTTTTGACGCTTCTGATGGAAGGGGAGGGGCATGCATGGCGGGTCAGGATGTGCTCTCGGAGCGGCGACGCGCAGACGCTCACCACGGGCTGGCGTGAGTTCGTCCGCGACAAACATCTGCATCTTCCAGCTGATGAGCAACGCGAGCAGGCTCACCATGACCGTCCACGTCATTCGTCACGATGAGGAGGCTTGATTTCTGGTAGAAGAGGGAGATGGATGGAGCTCTACCACTTCCATAAGTTCCATCAGTGATATATCGGCAATGAGAAGCCGCAGCTTCTTTACTACTTTATCTGTGTGGCTTCTGTTGGAGTTTGAATATCTTAGAATTATGGGTATGTCACTATATATGTTGGTTATTATACTGTCACCCTCGTCTTTTCGTTTCTGCTTATGTTTATAATTTAAAATTTGAATTTTTAATCTTAAATTAAAGTTGATTTTGAGGCTTTTTCATCGTATTTTATTTTTTAACATTTGCTTTTAGATCGCTAAGAATATATATATATATAAGTTTATCCATAAATATTTTTTATTTGCAAATATGCCATTTAACATTTTTTCTGTAAAAACCAAACAATGACCCATAGCTCCCTAATGCAATATTTATCGTAGCTACTTTTAGACAACCTTGCTAATAATATTTGTCCTTTTGCGGCCACTAGAGGCTAGTCATTGCAAATTTGTAGATTAAGTGCAATTAATGTTAATTTGTGCCTTGTCTGTCAATTCTAAGTTTATTGCATATAAAAACTTGTCTTTTTAATCAACAAAACCTGAGCCCAAACACACCTGAATTTAGAGCAATTTTGTCAGAAAATCCATTTTTATATGATCCTTTTGTACAATACACTGAATGATAAAAGACAAGCATATCCCTATGTATGTGGTCATTTTGATAAATGCCGTGGAATATACTTTCTGGGGGCACTTACAAGCCTTTTAGGGCATTTTAAACCCGTCAACTATCAAAAACAAGCCAAAGTACCCCCGCCAAGGACTATACAAACCTGATTTTTATGGTAGTTTGATTATTTTTAAGCCAAAGCATGTATATTTGGATGTTAAAATCGTAAAAGAAACTATTGACATCGGGTTTGTAGAAAAAAATCGTAAAAAAAAGTGGTTTGGAAAGTTGAGATTAGAGTTATTGGTGTAACGTAAATTTATCCCTTTTTAACTTATTTATTATCACATGTACAAGTACGAATGATCAAGAACATATCCAACATGATACTAAATAGCAGTGGTAGCGGCCACTATAGCAACACAATTAGAGTATCGGCTCACTTCCGCTACCGCTATGACACAAAGGACTAGATGTAACGGCTCGAAACTTAGCGGATGCCATTACAGTTAGGGGCTGCAATTTACCCCATGGGCCATAGTAGCAAACTTATAATATGGTCAAGAAATTAGTGATAAGAGTACAATTAACTTTTGATAGTTGAACAATTTACTTCGAGAATTTACTTACTTCAACAGGTCTTTCTTAAAAATGTAACTTCAAGTTATATAAATTTTATGTTCCTCATAAAGTAATTAGAGGTAGCAGGTTTAAAAAAAGGAAAATGAGATACATAAAAGAAAAAGAGAAAATCTATACTCCTATAAAAAGTGGCGACCACCACCTACCCTCACTATCCTCACTATAGTTTTACAATCTAGCCCTCAAATTGCTTAATATTAAAAACCAGTTAAACATAGATTTATATCTACATATCAATTCAAAATGACTATTTCATATAAGAAAATTTAATAATGCATCATAAAATCCATAACAAATCATGGGTATTTAACTTGGGTATTTAACTAGTGAGATATAGAAAAGAACAAAGATAGTATCTCCCGGCACTTTCTTGAATACCATAACAAACCTCAAAGTTATCAAACCATGGTATTTATGTACACTGTATAGTAGTGGCTTGGCAAAAGAAAACGATGGAAGAGTGACGGATGAGTTGCAGGCTTGCAGCAGCTAGCAAATTGCACATCTGATGCTGATCGCTTCCAACTTTCCATCTAGATGCCACTAATGCATTATGAATGTCACGGCAACATGGCGGCAACATGGCATCCGTACGCAGATGCTGTCTGTACGAACTACATGGTCCATACATTAATGGATCATGGATGCTCCACCACCACCGCCGGTGTCCATCGATCTTCTCCGCCATCTCAGGCTGCCGGCCACCGCAGTCGCCGCCGTTGGTGTCCGCCGCTGTCTCAGAAGCAAGGCAGGTCTTGGACATATACGGCAGGCTGCACAATGCATTCTGCTGGACAAACGGGAGTTTGCCATTTCACTTCATGGTCTCAGCAAGCCAGTGAGTCCTCTTCGTTATATGGATTTTCAAGGGCGAGTGTGTGCTCCTTGAAAGAAGCTGCAGCTTCCTCCCTCTCATCTAGTTTTCCTAGATTGTTGTAGACCATTGCCTTTAGGTAGTATGCCTCTGCAGCCATTTCATGGTACTACACAGTGGAGAATTTACTTGATCAGCTCTGAACTTCTAAAGCATTTTTGTATAGGATAACAGAAATAATGCACTGAAGATGTGTCCGGCAGCTCACCTCCAAAACTTCAAGATCTTCTGTGGCTTGGTTTAAGGGATCTAGAACAGAAGACGGATCTTCGGAAACTGCCAAAATGAAGGGACAAATGGACCGTTTTTTTAAAACAAGAAAAACCTACAAGCTTCAGATATTCATGAACCGTAATGTCAAATACTCAAATATATCCAGGCTGATTATATGCAATGGCCATTCAGTAAAAGCATACAAAAAGCAACAGCAACATTTTGTTATGTACTATATGGCACATCTAAAGGCTGATGATATGGAAACTAAGATGATGCAGGAGGGAACTGCACTTATAGTCTGATAGGAAAGCATGATTAGGAATACCTGAGAATTTTGGATCAGACAGATAGCATTTTGCAAGAACTATGTGAGCTCGGGCACGCAGCTCAAGTCCACCATGACCATGGATCATTGGTAGGCTTTGACAAATAAGACTCAAGGCCCTCTTTGCATGGGTTGATCCAAGAGCCAGCCACAATTCAGTGAGAGTAAGTGTAGCTGAGGCTTCAAGTAAATCTAAGTTAAATGATTTGCAGAATGATTGACTAGCTAATGCGTAAGGGAGCCCAACAACTGCATTGTCAGAATTCTGGGGAAAACAATAAAAATATTAGTTTCCTTGTAGGCAATTGGGCATTACAACATAAATTAGATGCTAGTTCCACAAAATTTATTTTTCTTACTTTATGTATCTCTGCAAGTAATAAAAGAACACTTGCATTCTCAACCTGCATGTTATACTTGTAGCAAGTAGAGAAAAGAGAATTTGCCACATTTGCTGCCTACACAAGGATCCACAATATTAGAGCAATATTTATTTTTGTGATCTTTTGGACATGATCTAGACAAAATCAGGAAGCAGAATGGTTGAAACGATGGACAAGAGGTTGAAATGATGGAAAAACGAGGGACTGCATTTGAACAATGAAAGAGTGTGTGTGTGTGTGTATGGGGGGGGGGGGGGGGGGGGGGGGTTGTTTAAATGCACCTGAATATAGATTAATGAGCTTACAAAGGTAATCTGTAATGCATTGTTTTGGCAGGCTTCTTAATCAAAGGACAAATAAATGATGCACAACACACTTCTTAGGTAATGATAAGAAATGAAATTCAAAACCTGGTTAAATTGTTTTGCAGCAAGAAGCGTACGAGCATGTCGTAACCTAGCTTCTGTCTTCAGCTCAATGTCTACTCCACTAACAGAAGATGACAGCACACCAAATTCATCACAGATTTGTTGCGCAACTTTCAGGTGCCCTCTAAATAGATCATTTTTTACCAAATAATAACAAATCAGATTGCGGATGTGGACTGCAGCCCCTAAAAGAATCTAAAGAAGTGCAGAAACAGATTTTTACCGATGCAGGGCACGCTCGTGCAACAATTGCATTTTAAGAAGCTGGATGTGTGAATTTGCTGATGATGGGAACTTCTCTTCAGCAAGCTTGAGAGCAGAAAATGCCGCTGCAAACCAAAAAGAGAATGTAAGGCTATAGAGTGGGAACACACATCATGTTCAGATGGTAACTTACCTGAATAACCTTTGAATGTTGCTAAATGCTGAATTAGCTTGACATATGCTAGGGACAGATCTGATGAACTGCAAAGAGAAATATAATACCATCATATATCATATCCAGATCAGCGAAAGTTATAGCCTACATCAACATTTTTTTTGTATGTGATACCTTGCAGCATCAGCAAAGCAGGTTGCATAGACCAACGAATTCATCCGAACCATTGGAGCACTGTGAAGGCAGTTAACAAAAGATGGATGGAAAATACAAACATTAGATTTCTAGGAAGGGTAGTACATATGTACCTGACGTTTACCACAAAAAAATTAAATATACATTCAAGTACGAAGTAACCACCACTGGCAAGTTGCCAACAAAGCACAAAAGGTAGGGATGTTTTTATACTGGTACCAATAACCCCAACAATGTGCTACTTCAGTATCATGTCCTTTGTATCTTGCAAGAAATTGGTACTTGCTTATCAAACACCCCGCATTCTCACAAAACAACACATACATTTGCTGCTGTTATTCTTATGGAAAGCATTAAGTCATTAACAAAAAACAGATCAGTACCTCCCATAGTGCTCCCAAGCAGTGGCCCTCAGCAAATATGCTGAGCCAGCTAATTGCAATACTGATGCAGGTATTGGACTTGGTTGTGCATGGAAATGGAAATTGTCAAAGTCATTCATAAGTAGTTTTCTAGATTTTGTTGAGCTGCTACACCAAGAATTAGAAGCAGCAGACAGATTACTAAGCCATGAGGTGCTAAAACTACCATTATCATTTGCTGCTGACAAGCCATCTGTGCCAAAGTCAGTCAACACACGTGAGCTTAATCTCAAATTCTGCAGTTAAACCAAAAGATAAAAGGTTATGTTAGAAGTAAATGCATACAACCTGTATGTTGAGACAAACGATATTATCACAGGTATATTAAGTGAACCATACCTTGCAAACATCCGCAGGACATGTTCTAAGCTTTGTAGAAGCATTAGGGCCAAAGGATACCAGTGGCCTTTGGACATGCTGGCAAGGCAAGGTTTACAATCAGAACAAAAGTAGAGATAAACAAGGATGAACGAAACTAAAATGTAAATTTGAACTAAAACTTACTCCCTCCATCAGTACCGGATCTGACACTTTGCATTTCCATATTCGTTGTACTAGAAAGTGTCAAATCCGGTACTAGGTAGCTACATTTTGGGACGGAGGGAGTATCTTGCAACAGCATTTTCAAGATCAGAACACTAATGTCAGAGGACACTGGTACAGAGAGAGACATCTGAATGTTGCCATTACTAGGATGAGATGAATAACAAGCATAAGCATGACTAGGCATTAACGAATGAGATCTTTGTTAGATGAATAACAAGTGCTATTCATAACAATCTTAAAACCAAATAACACCCAGAGGAATCTTACCTTCAGATCAAATTTTGCAAGAGAGAGGTGATCAAAAGACAGCAAACTTGTAAGTTTCAAGGTATCAGCTCGCTTAAGTGATCTCTTTAAAAGAACAAGCAGCTGCTGTTGAATGGACAACGGTGTGCCTAATCCAATGTTATTTCCAAGTGAGTATGGAGAACCAATTGTTCCAACTGTGCTTGACATTCCTATCTTTGATAATAGATTAGAAATAGCTCCTAATATATAGGCAAGGCATGAGTCATCATTGTTCTGGAAAAGAATTAAAGCATGTGTTAAAATAGCCAACTGAAGAGAAGCTTGCAGTTCACAGAGATTTAAATGTCCCTAAAACATAATACACCAGAAATTTTGTTCAATATGTACAAGAACATATACCAAAAGCAGTAGCCGACTTATATACAATGTCTTAATCCAGCAATAAGACTGACAATCTTACATTCTGATAAGCCATGGAATTGCACAATAGGTTAATTGCCTAAGTGCCTAACAGTATGGAGATGTCCATTTAGACTCTCAGACCACCTTGGCAGTAGAGGGAACTAGACAAAAGAACACATAAATACACTAGATTTTTTCTTTTTAGAACTCTGTAAGATATTTTATAATCCATTGGCTGATTATGTTTTTCCAGGTTATGCTGAAACTCAGGGCAAGAAAGTCTCAAAACTTACAATCAATAATGAAATTTTATCAGGCGATAGTTTTTTTGTCTTTTTGATGTGTGCGCACACGCAACGCCATTTCCAGTAAATTGTAGAATCACTTAAAACTAAAGATAGACCCTAAAACAATTTCATGCATCCAAGTTTGGTTGAAGGTAAGCAGAATTACAGGTACAGCACCCTGCTAGAATAGCCACATTGACTGAACAATCAGTAAAATAATTGATCAACTCAATTTATTGTAAAACAAAATCTTATTTGAGAAAGAACCAAATCTAGTAACTGACCATTTGTGAAACACGAACTGCTTCAGTGAATGCCTGGAAGAGACAGCAAGCAATGCACCATATTGAAATAGTTAGGTCCTAGAAATATTTAGGCAGGGTAAAATAAGAAAAACCAACCACCTTACATTACCTCGAGGGCTTTCTTCGGATGTCCAAAATAACAGTGCAAGTTACCTAAGCAGAGCAGAGCACTCTCATACTTCCCAACAATAATATCTTGGAATGGAGACACAGTACGACTGAAAAATCCTTGCATCCCTGCACTACATCCACATAAATTAACTATGTCAGAACATATTTACAAGAGCTTCTGTGTTTTCGACAAAGCATATGCAAAAAACATGTCACTATCACATCTGCTTGTTCCTGGTTTGTCAATAAAAGAGACTTGAAAATTAGTGATTGAGAAAATATGATACAACAATAAGACTTCACAGATATATCATAATCCCAAAAAAATATGTATTATCCATTTATCCCATTCCAATTTTATTTCATCATGGTGATACAGAGATAAAGACGGTAGCATTGTTGAATGCAGAAAACAGGAAGAGCTTTATAGATAGCTCACAACATGCTTGAGTCTAGGCACTATGCTTCCTTCACTGAAAACAACTACTGTAATTGCCATGCATGTTTAGGCCTTTAGGGACCATTGAATAACTAAAACAAATGCACTGCCAATCATTGAAAATGAACAGAATAGGTGGTCAAAACATGAGACTCTCCAGCAATGAGCCAGTGACTGAATGTTCAACACTATCATAGAATCATTGGAGTTTGGTACAGACCTGTAATCAAAGTAGCGATGAAGATTATCTAATGCAGCAACATAGTCATCGTGGGTAAGAGCATTCAAGTACTGCAAAAATTGGACCTGGCAGGTAGAACATAGATCAATAAACCAACATGACCAGTAGCTCCTCGTAGTTCGGCATAGATTCATAGTAGATTAAGGTATTGCTCTGTTCATGACTTACACGATGGAGCTCTGGAGCTAATGTCTGAAGCTGACTCATAGTGGCATTAAATGAATTCAAAGGGACAGAACTGGGATCCCTGCAGCAAAAGAGTTGCTATTGAAGGATCTGCTTCATGTGCTTTTCAAGTAGGACGAGTTTGTGGTAGCATTAACTGATTAAATGTGGTAGAGGGCACTCACTTTTCAAGAATATCAGCTTGTTGGTTAAGATACGCCTCTAATTGCCATCTTGATCGCAGACAAGTTGGATTATCGTCTGGCTTGAATATATTAGCTAGCAAAAAAAGCAAATTATAGATATCTTTGAAGAAACAGATTCTCAAACAGTATGATAAAACAAAGATAGATCTTTCAAATACAATTGGATGTAGTATTGAGAAAGAAAAAACTGATATTGACAATCATCCACATACATATCTTAGTAATACAAATTCCCACAATCCAATAGTCACCCTGCAATTGGACTGTTGAGAAGTGGAGTGCGGGAGGAAAAGTTCTAAGACTCTTTTGTAACTCAAAGTTGCATGCATACTAGGCTTATCCTGATAATTGTGAAGAAGATATTTTTGTAATCTCCTGAATCACATTCTGAAATAACAAAAATGAAAGATTGTCCACTTTTCACAACCGGGGTCCATTGGGAAACAAGCACAGAGCTAAACATTGGTATTACTGTTGGCAAATGATTATATGACAAAAAAGGAGGCTAAGAACTGTAACGCAGTTAGATGACACTATTTAAATGCCAGGTGTATGTAGCAAACATGTAGTGGGCTTTGTTTTTCTAACACAAGATGATAAAATTTTTAATATACTAGAAGGCAATCACTTCAAGCATGGAATCAAAACAGAATGTTTGCAGCAAATACTTCTTTTAACTTTAAAGTCAATACTTATTCCTGTGGTAGGTAACCATGTTTCATGAAACCTGATGATATAACAAAAAGAAACTGATTGAACTCCAAATTCTGATCTAGCTTTATATTCCAGTTACCAGGTTAGGATTTAGGGTTCACGTTTACCTTCCTCAAAACCATGGAGTGAAGCTGGAACATTTACTAGAGATGAAGAGCTCTCTCCAAAATGGCTCTCAGGGGCATAGCCTTGACTATATTTGTCAAATATACGATCCCTAGCATGAATATTTGCATCCATAAAGTTGCTCATTTCTATTTCACTGTTAAATTCCTCATCTTCTGCCAAGTCGTATGAGTCGTCAGTGGAGCTATAATACTCCACAAGATTTGCCAAAAGATGGCAGACACCCTAAAACCAAAATTAGCAAGAACACTTAGTGCCCTAAATAATAAATGTAAGACAACAGTACAAAAATTTTTAAAAAAAAGGTTTTGAATGGATAGCTCTGCTTGTAGGTGTAGTACCTCAAAAGTCATTGTATTGAAGGAAAGTATGCAGCAACGAATAAAAATTCCAAGCTGGCTATTTGGATCCAGAAATTCGTCTTCCACATTTGCACCTTCTGGTGCAGATAGAACGCCTGGAGAAAAGCATTGCAAAGTAAACTTTATTAATCTATTTGAAGTATTTCCCTAATCATGCATTATTAAGGACTCAAAACCTCGACCCATATTGTAAATCTTACCTCGTAGCTTATCAAAAAAGTTGAACAGATCATCTGGTGAATTAAGCGCAGAAAGGGTACTTGTAAGCTGCTCACAGAGCCAGCCATTAACCAAAGCATCGACCGCCTTCAGCTGCCTTAGAAGCTCTTCCAGTGGAGGTTCCCGAAAATCATTGCATGACTACAAGATACAATTAGACATCCATCTGATTGAATCTGAAACAAATAGGCAGCTCGGGCACGCGGAATTTTACTCATTAATTAAAAAGCAGTCACAATATAATGTACAGTTGGTCACATCACATGAGTGTTCCTCAAAGAACACGGAACAGATCACCGTGAAGATATCAGACCAAGCGCATTGCCTATTACCTATGCATGCAATCGATGAATGACAGGTTCATGAGCGCCTACCAGACCGAATCACAAATCGAGCATACCAAATGAAATGGAAATTTCGAATCTACAATGGCTATACGGTCACATCAGCAGCCAAGTTCAGGCATGACATTTTCAGTAGGAGGGGGAGAGGGGTTGGGGGGAAGAGAAGAGAGCAAGCATACGGATACACTTACGCGGGTGAGGGCGAAGAGGAAGAGGCCGAGGCGGTTGTGGTGGGCGACGGACTCGAAGGGGAAGGGCAGCGCGGGGGCCGAGACACCCGCCTGCGGCGGCGGCGCGAAGACCTGCACGAGGTGGCACACCGCCAGCTTGTGAGGGGTCAGCTCCAGGAGCGCCCCGGCGCCGGCGCCAGCGGCCGGCACCGCCTCCTTACCCGCAGGGCCTCCGCCGGCGCCGACCCCGGCGAACACGTTCATCTCGCCGCCGGTGACGGACGAAGGGTTTTGAATTTGCAGCAGCTGAGGTTTCGGGTTTGGGGGCGGGGGGAAGAGGTGGGAAGTCCGACTGTTCACTGGGATGCGTTTTGCTTATTTTTCGGTGTTCGTTTGCGCTTTTTTAAGGAATAAGCGAAAACGCGTTTTGGTAAATGAAAAATAATATGTAGTTAAATTTTTTATATACGTGTCCATAGCGATTTAAAAGTAAAATGTGTAAAACAAACCACGATAAAAAAATCATAAAATCAAGTTTAAAATTAAGTTCTAAAATTTAAATTTTGGTTTATAAGCAGTTACAACCGTAAAACGATGGAGCCCGTTTTCTCCTACTCGCTCCATCTCGAAATAAACCAATATTTCACTTTTTAGCTATAATATTTAATGTTTTATCATATTTAAAAAATATAATTAATATTTTTATTTTATTAGATGATAAATCATCAATAAGTATTTTACGTGTGACTAATTTTTTTAATTTCTTTTTTTTAAATAAAACGGATGGTCAAATGTTGAACACAGATGGTCAAAAGCTTGCTTTATTCTAGGACAGAGGAATGATATGGTTATATATGAAAATTCCGTACTTCCAGTACAAAATATAAATAGTTCTGTGGAGATTTATGAAAATTACGTACTTCCGGTACAAAATATAAGTAGTTCTGGTAGATATTAAAGAGATGTTAACAAGTTCTTCTTAGTCACTTTATTTTTAAATTTTGAGTTGATTATATCCTTTTTCTAAGCATATGATTGGTTTTGGAAGGATTGAATTTATAATAAGAATCATGGTAGAAATACTTATATTGTGGTATGAAATTCAAGTCTTTGAAATACTTATATTTTGGGGCATGGGAGGTATATAAAAGTTTATCATTTATTTTATTAGGGTAAAATTTTACACTTTGCTCTCAGATGTCTCATGCACCTAGGTTGTGTTCTTTTACCCAATCTCTCAGATTTTTCTCGATTTACGTCACACTTACTTCCTAAGCTGCAACTAAATTGTGCAATTTATTTTACTTTTCTAAATTATATTTTTCAGTGATGATTAATTCTATCATTTATATTATTAAATAGCTATCACAAAAATCAGATAATTTTTTATAAGTAAATTGCATCCACGGTATATGAAATTGTAGATAGGTGCAAATTAGTACACCAACTTCAAAAAGTAGACTTTGCTAGAATTCCATTGTCTAAATCAAATTTGTTAAAATGCCACTCACAAAGTCTCAAGTGGGGAGAGGACATTTTACCAAAATATCATTTGTTCAATTTCTCCTAAATTAAAATGGTTTTGCTTTTTTTCTTGGTTTGAGTGACATAAGTAGTACGTGTCTTTTAACATAAACAAGATATCATGTACTCGCTCTATCCTGCAGGTAGTATAATGTGATTAGCGGGAGAGAGATTGTGCCCCGAAAAAAACGATTTTTAGGAGTACTCCTAGGCAATTGAACGAGGGATGCTTGCTTGATGGAGTATTACACGGCAGGGTGGTGTCTCTCTCTATTTGTTTATTCACTTGGTGGGGTGTAGCTAGTCCGCTTGCCTTTTGTTTTTAGAGAAATGTTACTGATTGGTTGTATTTGGCAATGGTATTTTGGTCTATTCTTGTTAGTGCTAAATCTGTATTGGGAAGCTATGTATCTCTTTATACTCGGATGGAGGGAGTAGTATTAGATGGTAAGGTGGAAGAGAGAATGAGTCACCTCTCAAGCAAGGGTGATACCTTAGAGCATCTCTAAAAAATGTCTAAAATTGATCCATGAAACTAGAATTTGGGAATTAAGCAAGAAAATATATCTTTAAATGGTTTCTAAAAACATTCCTAATATTTACACATGCCTAAAATTAAATCACGTGTTTCCTAAATTTGGGGCAAAAATACTTGTTTCTAATACAAGTTATTCATTTTTAGATTTTTGTTGGAGAAAGCCATAAATTTTATGCTTAATATTTTTTTATATTAACCCAATACAAACTTTTAGAAATCAAAATATTAGCATTCTCTTAGTGATGCTCTTTAACACAATCTTCAGGAGAAAAGGAGGAAGAGAAAAGATAGATTGTCTCGTGAATGGTTAAAATTAGTGCACCGTAAATAGTATAGAGATGATGCGCTGCATGTTTCATCTCTTAATTAATGAGTTACTCCCTCCATACCATAATATAAGGCGTAATTTTCATAAAAACAAAAACCAAGAAAATACTATAACCATCTATACTCGTTTAGATTATCTAGACGCATCTATGTAATGTGATTGAATATTTCAATAGTGAAGAATTTAAAATAAATTAAATTTAGAGAAAAGATATATGCTAGTTAATCCATACACGTCTTATATTACGAGATATAGAAAAAATAGTTATGATTTATATTATATAACGGAGGGAGTACTTAATATGGATAAAATTAGGGGTTATGTACTGATTATTCGGCACTATTATAGAACTGATCTCACGAGGCATTTTGGTTAATCATAGCAGGAAATGAATTTTAAGTTTCTCCTAATCAAATGGGATCGGCGAGAGAAGAGGGGATTCAGCTTAGACGGAGCAAGTCAGAGGTGGTTAGGTTATGACCGACCGGGAGAAAACAGCTACTGGCCTCTCGTTATCATCGTGTGATGGATACGACGACCTTTTCTGTATTATCCCTAAACTAAAGCAAATCGCGTAACCATGGATCCGCGATGGTCTGAATCCCAATTAAGCCGCCCCCCATAAAACCCCTCTCGCGCCCGCCGGCCCCTGCATCGATCGATCGCCATTTTTATTTGAAATAGCAGTAACTATTCTTAAAGAAATCTTGGCTTTTTTTCATCTCTAACTATTGCGGCACAATGTCCTTGTGATAAAGCACCAGACTGGACAATCAATAGGAACAAATCATGAGATTCTCTGCCAACTTCAAGTGGCATACTTCCTATACAGTGCAAGGCTATATCTATTGACCTGTCTTTCCATGGGATTCTCTTTAAAAATAAATGGCCATTCCTACCCTTGGTTTATCTCTCTCTATGTTTCTCTTTGAATGATATGATGCTTCATAATAATCCACGTTGACTGCATCCATCACTTATGCTGGTTTGTGCAGTATATAACTGTCAGTAGCTTCGGGGCTTCTTCTCTGCATCACCATCAGTTCGTAGAACTTGTATGCAAAGGTAAGGTAAGGTGCCCCCTCATCTGCCCTTCTTCGTTCCAACTGCAAGAGGGCAGAGAGAGCTACCATGACTGTTGTTGGTTGTTAGTTTCTTTTTATATGCTATCGATACATGAACAGCATCATTCCTGGTTTTGATTTATTTAGTGCCATTTATTGGTTAGTTTTGATAGATCTGCACCTTTTCTGAGTTGCTGCAGAAACATATAATAATTGTATGTAATTTTCCTTTTCTAAGTGCCCTTTTTAAAATATAATGTTCTGTCGAGGGTAACACCACATGAATACTACCTCTGAGATATATGGATAAGGAGTGACATATAGTATTGCTATAACTGACATATACATCAGTGATATTTATGAAGGCAAAACTACCTTTTGCTAGAGTTTAGATTTGGTTTGATGAACTTGTTGCACATTACAGTGCTTGTTGATTAGTTTGCATCTGCAGCTGACAGAAGCTACATATTTCAGTTCACACGGCTGGGCAAGGTTCCCAGATGAAGAAATCTTGTGATTGCTGCAGAAGATATGTGGACCATTTGAATGGAAAGATGAAATGTTTCCACAGGCAGATGCTGTAGGATCGAACAAGATCAAACAAACCTACCAGAGGGGGGGTGAATGGTAGGGAAAAACAAAACCCAAAAATCTTTCGTGGAATAAAGGATTACCTCTGTCGAAGAAATTGACGAAGACTTGCTACCTTGATCACGTCGCTCCTGTGTCGCCGCTACCTTGATCGCGCCGCTCATGTGCCGCCGAGCAGATCATCGAATCGCGCCACTCCTATGACGTCGATCGGATCGTCGGAATCCAAAAAATCACCAGTAGATGAAAGTCGAAAACGTAGATTGAATGATCTTGACTTTATTGCATCAACTGGTATTTACAAAGTGCACCAACAGCACTCCTATCAAAATCGTCGATCTAGAATCAACAACTAAGTCTCACAAAAGCACACCGGGGGCATACCCCTCGGTCTCTATTTATATCGAAAAGTCTATCACCAAATAGGAGTAGGACTCCTTATACTAATATGGCTCATCTCTTAGTTTTCCTAATCAAATCCAACATGCCAAAATCAGCCGTGCTACAGTAGTCCGACTGCTACAGTACCGCCGCGCTACAGTAATCCGATCCGGTTGCTACAGTGCCGTGTGCTACAGTAATCCGGTTGCTACGGTACCGTGCGCTACAGTATCCGACGCTGCTACAGTGTCCGAACCTGTAGCAAATTCCTTTCCTTTTCTCATCCAGTTTTGATCCGATTTACTTCCCGATTTTTCCGGCGCTTACACACACAACATGTGAAGCCCGTTACGATTCCATCCCACACGGTGTTGCTCCACCATGTGCCAACTTGTATTCAATATCGTCACCTGGCATCCTCGATCGTCCGGACCTTAGCTCCTCCCTGAGCCTAGTCACGATCCCACCGCCATTGTCCGATATTGACCTCAAGTCACCTGCACAATTAGAGACAAACCAACCGTTTCCGAGCACAGATATCGCAACCTGACTCACATTAGTTACACACACTCGCACCAACACCTTAATTGTTTCCAAACCAAATTCAATTTATAAACCAAATCGCAAGCCAATTGTTCATCAGAAAATATTAATCATGCTTATGATCTTACAGATGCGTGCTGATTTTGAGCATAGCATGGTAAGATTGCACCACTCTCTTTTAGCCACTACCTCATGGTGGATTGTCTGGGTGTTGCATGTGGTTAGTTTATTACTGATTTGATGAACTTGATTAAGTTTCAAGTGATATGATACTGAAACATACTGCAATGCAAACTAGCATGGGAGAAAAATCCACAAGCTAAAACCATGAGTTTTATAATAGCAGTTTATCATGTCTGCTGTGCAAGCGCAGGGGAACAACATTCACGAGGTTTTTTTTTTTTTTTTACGGGGAAGGGGGAAATATATTACTCAGAAACAGTAGAGTTACAATCGTCTAGGATGTACTGTTGAACAGGATTACGCTCGTGACCAAACCAGAAGCCGGTATGAGAACCTGTTCTTCCTAGATTAGCAAGAACATGACTAACTCTATTCTGAGTTCGGTGAATCTTCCTAACACACACATTCCGCCTTCCAGAGATAATCTGTCGAACTTCTCTCATTAGAAGAGCCAGCCTCGATCGGTCGGTCATCGAAGAAATGATTACATTCTTTGCCTCTTCACAGTCTGTTTCCAGGATGATTGGAAGAAGAGTCCAAGACGATGCTAGAAGCAACCCTTCACGGCAGGCCATCAGTTCAGCTTCAAAAGCATCGTGGAATGTACCTAGTGCCCTGCAGGATGTGAAGATCACACCCCCGTCACTATCCCACAACATTCACGAATTAAAACCATGAGTTTCATAATAGCAGTTTATCATGGACTATTATAACAAACATCCCTAAGTTCTAGATGTGTTCTAAATAACAATGTTTTGTGAGCAATTTTATAGTACTTGAGTAGGTACTGAGAGGTACTAAATTTTCAGTATAAAATTTTGGTACCTCATAGTACCTTCTCAAGGACTGTAAAATTGCTCTTTGTCATTTCATTGTGGACTTCTCATTGACATCAAATGCTATATTTTACATCATATTTTTCCTTTGCCCTCACTGTTGTTGGAAACTAGGAGTGGTTTCTGTTCCCACCATTATGTTTCATTATTCTTTTCTACAGATCATACCAAACAAGTTCTTGAACCAATTTGGAGGGAAGATATCAAGAACCATTGAACTAGAATCCCCCAAGGGTAACGTGTATGTTGTCAAAGTTACCAAGCACATGAACAAGACTGTTCTCCAGTGCGGACGGGAGGCATTTGCAGATGCCCATCAGATAGAAGAGAGTGACTCCCTATTGTTCCGTCACATTGAGAATTCCCGCTTTGAGGTTACATTCCTTGATTCTGATGGATGTGAGAAAGTATTTTCCTGTGCTGGCAAAAAAATGGCATCTAGTGCTCGAGAAATAAATGTAGATCATATCGATATTTCAAGCAGCAGTCAAGATGATTCCACACAATCCTCAGGGGGTGAAAGACGCCGTGACAATCTGCGTGGTAAAACTGCGAAATTGGCAGCATCATCTTCATCTGGGGAATCAGGTTTAAATTGTTGATTTTCTTCTCTGTGATCCTTTTTGAACTATGCTTCAGCTGCACATTTATATGTTGAGCATCCAACAAAATGTAACAAAAGGTAACTCGAGGTATCGGTACCTCAAGGCACCAAATCGTTTCTGATCGTTGGATCTAACAACACACATCCTACTCAGCTAGATCCAATGGTGAGAAATGATTTGGTGCCTCGAGGTATCGGTACCTCGAGGTACTTTTTGTTGGACCAGAGCAAATCTATTATAGTTAGATTTTACAGTTCTCTGGGAAGTGCAGTTTCCTATTTTCCTTGCTAAAAATGCACAGGAGAGGAGGCCACTGAGAGCAGTACTTCTGAACATGAATTATTTGATGATCTGGTTGATCCTCAGACACCTGCAGTGCCTGGTTATATCTTGTCGCGTGGGACTAGTCTATCTGCAGCACAGGAGGAGAAAAAATAGATATGCTTGTGGAGGATATTCGACCTGAAGTTCCTCTATATGTGACTACCATTAAGCATAGCAATGTTAATTCACATCACCCTACTCTTGTAGGTTCTACTTTTTTTTAGTGAAGTATGCATACATAGGCTATAAATCCTACATATGGCAACTATTGCAATCTTATGAATGAATCCTTTATTCCATGTAGTTTACACGGTATAAATTTATTTTATGTAGTGAAAGAGACACAACACAGTGAATTAGATACATGCATCAACAATCATTTCAGAAGCTAGCCCATAATTGGTAGAAGATGAGTAAAATGCATCATGTATGGTTATTCAAGTCCTGTAATGGATAAATCCTTTTTTTAAAAAAAAGGTGATCGACAGCAAATGCAGGTTTTGGATTTTATTTTTAAGTAGAGAAGCCATTTAGGTTGCTATGGTCTGTACACCTTTGCACAATGTTCCTAAAGTTATCTTTAATTTCCTCTTTCGTTACATCAAAAACCATAAATTATGTAGGATCAGAATATGAAAATGAATTTACAGCATCAAATTCTGTCTGGATCAGGTAATTGCTAAGAATTATGCATCTGAACACTTTCGACGTACAAGTCAAACCATCACTCTTAAGTGTCAAGGCAAGAACAAGAAGTGGCATCCCAGGTTTTACATTAGGAAAGATCAAGTTGGGTACATCCTTCAAGGGCATTGGATAGACTTCGTTCGTGCAACCATTTGGAGGAGGGAGATATCTGCGTCTTTCACCTAAGAAAGTTTACTGGGAGAAAATTCAGAGCAACAGTCCATCTACTCTGTGAAACAAAATCTCACTCCTTAGGCACACTCCGCGCTAGTCCTAAAAGAATTGACTCAAGAGATTGCAGAATGAGACCAAGAGTGACTGGTGCCAGACGAGCAAGCTCGAATGAAGACAGGAGAGGGACAAACGGCATTTCGACAACCGGTTTCAAGGAGGAACTAGATGATGGTATGTTAGACTCGAATATTGTGACGCGCTGTTGTTCCTGCTCCTATGTTTTATTCCCTCCGTTTCATATTATAAGACTTTCTGGTAATGAATCTAAATACATATACAAAGCATATACATTGATATATGAATGAATCTAGATAAAGCGGAGAGTCTTATAATATGGAACGGGGGGAGTTAGTACATGTGAATTATTTGTTGACGAGAAATTGTTAGTTCAGATCAATGCAACAACAATCAAGGAAAGCGCCAGGAACCTCTCGGTTTCGATGACTCTGGTGGAAGCTCTAAGCATTACGTTTTGTCAGATAGAGCTTCCCTGACTGCGGAACAAATGACGAAAGTGGAAGAGATTGTTCACTCCATTCAATCTGATGTTCCCATTTATGTGTCAATAATGAGCAAAATCAACGTTGGTACCGACGGGCTCTACATTATAGTAAGTCTTGCTCTTTTCTATTTTCTGCATTGCTATTTAGTATTTATTACTACTACTTGTCAGTAGGCTGTAGTTGTTTTCTAGTATTATGCAAGATGTCTGCATCTATTCAGTATCACCCTTTATTCAGCAGTCCTTTTTTTCCCCAAGAAAGGGCTGCAGGATATGGATATCTTCTCCTTGAGCAATTTTATCATCTTTAAAGAAGGTATCAGGAGGTATCAATGTTTTTTCTGTAAAATTTAATACCTTTTGGTATCTTCGATATTAAAAGGTACCAAATTTTACATATAAAACAGTGATATCTCATGGTATCTCCTCAAAGATGAAAAAAATACTCATTCTCAACAAAGCACATAGAAGTGTTTTTTAGAGGATTATCCTCTGAGGAAAGAAACCGCCATAAAAACAGAGTGAGAACACAACGAATTTATTATCAAACGCTCTGATTAATCAAAGAGGGTTTAGAGCTATTTCCAGTTGAGCAACATCTTGGGCAATCAACTCAACTATGCCATTTCTTTAGCTGTCTTGGAAATTCATACATTTCACCATAGCTGTATGATTACGCCCTCAATTTATATGACATTTTATCACATCTTATCTTGGAACAATAACCATCCAAACAAGCTCTGCTAGTTAGGCTATAGTATCTAACCTGTTGCCGTACTGAAAAACACTGTACCGTATCCGGAAAAAAAAAACAGACTTTTGTTCGCGACAAGGTACCTCCCGGAGGAGGAGCAAAACTTGACGCGGGATGAGCAAGGCATGGCAAGTGAAGATGATGCGACGCCCGGATGTTCACCCTGGGCTGGCGTGATTTCGTCGTGCGGACGGAGGACATCTGCCTCTTCCAGCTGATGGTCAGCAACGAGAGGGCCAGGAAGCTCACCATGGCAGTCTACATCATTCGTCACAGCGAGTAGAAGCAATGGAGTTTTTGGCACTTTCGTCAGTGGCTAACTGGCGATGAAGAAGTTAGCATAGAGCTTCTGCTTAGCACTTTGTTTGTGTAGCTTCATGGTTATTTCTAAATGATGATGATTAAGGTTGCTCTTACAGTGCAATGTGTTTATCCAGAGGTGCCTACTTGTCTGTCAGTCCATTGCAATTCGTTGCAAATTTCTACGTCAAGTACAAAGTTTTGAGCCTTTGTTTTGTCGATTCTATGTTTGCATCGAGGCTAAAGACCTGCCCTTTTTGTTGAATGAAAGAAGTAATTTTCTAAGCAATGCATTTGTATTTTTCATCTTACTTCAAAGAGATTGTGAATACTTTATATATTCTTGTTGTTGCAGACCATACCATACAAATTTGCACAAAATTTCAGGGACAAGATCCAAGGAACCATCAAACTAAAGGCATGTAATGGTAGCACTTGCAGTGTTCTTGTTGCCAAAAGCTCAAAAAAGTTGGTCCTTACAGCAGGGTGGGCCGCATTTGCCAACTCTCATGACCTGAAGATGGGTGACTTTCTGGTATTCAGATACATTGGCAATTCACAATTCAAGGTTAAAATCTTTGATCCAAGCGGCTGTGTGAAAGCATCATCACTCAATGCTGTCAAATTTGGCCGGCATGTCCAAACCATGCAAGGAGACCCAATTGAAACCTCAAGCAGCTCCGATAACCATCTGATTGAAATGGATGGCACAGACAAATGCAGCAAGAAGATGAAGACAGGTCCATTACACCATTCCCCTTGATTGTAGCAGTAAAGAACTAATCCACTCCCTTTATTACATTTTGTCAACATCATGTATCATCTTTTACCTGTCAGTAGAGAAACCTGCTTCTTCCCCAGAAGATGATCAAGAAACACCTGCTTCAAGCAGTGTTGTGTTCTCTCCTCCTACAAAACTGCTAACTGAGGTGCACAGGATGAAAGTAGAAGAGATCAAGGCCAGAGCTGTCCATTCCAAGTACCCTGTTTTTGTGGCTGCCATGACAAAGCCAACATTAGTCGAGTCCCTTGTTATCTGGTAAGAATTTTTACATGCTTAACGAGTGCAATTTCTGTGAACTCTCTGATCTCTTAATTCGTTGGTCTAATATCAGTTGGAAGCACATGCCAATTGGTTCTTCGTTGTTACAATATGTTTGAATTTTTTTTTCAAAATCTAAAGCAATTCTCTCCTACTCTGCAAATCAGGCAATCTGCAGGAACTATGCCAGCAAATACCTTCCACGCGAGCACCAAATGGTAACGCTTCGACGAGGAGGCAAGAGCTGGCAGGTATGGTTTCGTGTCAACAAGCACGATCTGAGAATGCTTTCCAGAGGATGGAAAAAGTTCGCAGGAGACAATGGGCTGCAGGTAGTCGACGCATGCCTCTTTGAACTGCTGAGTGTCGACGAGAACTCGTACACCATGAACGTCCATATCATTCGCAAGTAGTTACTGCTTCTGTAGATCTCTTAGGTTGGTGTTTGGTTAGTATACTAGGTGGAGATGAGTTGGATCCATCTTTGTTTTGCAAGATGAGTTGGTTCTATTTTCTGTGGTTTAAGGGATGAACGTAAGATGATTGAACATGATTACCTCTCCACAATAAGTTAGTGAGGCTATCTCTCACATTCAAAATGATATAATTAATACTAGGATTAATATATGAATAACCTAAAGTACTTAAATACATGGTTATACATTTAAAATAATTTAAATAATTTTAATGAAATAAAATGGATATTTCATAATAAATATCACATATACACGTGCAGTGTAAGTGCAACAAGTTTGATATCAATTTAGGTCTCATCATAAATATATTCACTTGTTAAACAATATCAAATGATGCATCAACAAACAATATAAAAACTCTAGCGTTGCCGAACCGTCCTGGGATGGATCCGTTCCACTGTTTTGGTTAGATGAATTGGACCTAGATCTGAGAGGAATATTCCTCTTCTGGGTTCAACCCATCCCACATATCTACCAACCAAACAAGTAGGGCTATAAAAAAGCTCCAAACTCGAGAGCACCACCTATCTACCAACCAAACAAGTAGGGCTGTCAAAAAAGCTCGAAGCTCGAGAGCTGCTCGAGCTTGGCTCATTTTAGGCTCGGTTCGAGCTCGGGTTGAGCTCCTAACGAGCCGAGCCCGAGCCTGACCAGAAGCTCGCGAGCTTGAGCCGAGCCTGTCTAAGACTCAAACTGAGCTTGACAATATATATATACTCAAACTGAGCTCGAGCCGAGCTCACGTGCCTAACCGAGCTTGAGCCGAGCCTGTCTAAGACTCGAAGGTTTGCTAGGCTCGATTCGAGCCTATGTCGAGCTCGAGCCTGGACAGGCCAGCTCGCTCGAGCTCGGCTCGTTGACAGCCCTACAAACAAGGCCAGGAATGGGTTGGCTCCATCCCAACCTATTACATCCCTGAAACCAAATACATCCTTAATGCTGCAGTGTTAAATTTTTGATAGTCTGACGGTTAACTCTACTATCTCGTACTATGTCTGCCTTTGCTTGGAGTGTGTGGGTTCAGTTGGCCCAACTGGTGTAACATGTCTTTGCTGCAGTTAGGGCTAACTCTACAATTTCGAGGGCCCTAGGAAAACTCGGTGCCATAAGCCTTTTAGACTAAATATTTTTACTTGTAATATATATTATTTAATTATTTATACTCTAAAGTGACGCAACAAACATCATTAATGTGATAGACCAAATATTAACTCTTAAGAGTTAACTTACAATTTAGTCTCATTTCTAAATTTTAATAAATAATCACGACACTAAATTGAAAACTAAAATTAAGAAATTGAATAAAAAATAAAGCGAATTAACAAACAATAATCTATAATTAAAACTTTGTATTTGTGTTCTTAGAAATTTAGAAGATAATGCTGGAAAAAGTAAACTACAATAAGAATACTTAAAATCAACTCTAATATTAATTTTAAAATTTAAATTTTGGCTATGATAAAAAACCAGCAAGTAAATGATAGGGCTACTAATCATACTAATAGATAGTGGATTAATCATCTATTTTTTAAAAATAAATATAAAAATCAAACTACATAAGTATATAAATATAATTTTTTTTGGCCCCCTTCCGCCTGAGGCCGTAGGTGCCGCCCCTCCCGCCCAGGCCCTCAGCCTCCCCTGGGTGCACTAGTACAATGCCAGAATATTTCATGATTTCTCCTTATAAATTTGCCCAGCGTAAAATTGTTTTAAATGCATGAAATTCACACGACAATCCGCCAAAGACATGATGTTTTCCCATTCTGTCGGAGGCAGTCTCATCTCTTGTCATATATTAGGCAAAAGCGAAATGATTTTTTGATGATTAAAAAATAATTTATGGTTAAAACTTTTATATACGCGTTATTAACGATATAGAAAACTAAAGGCTAAAAAATAAACTACGATAAAAAAAATCTTAAAATTGACTTCAAATTTAAGTTCTAAATTCAAATATTGTTTTCTAGGTATAAGCATAGGTGAAAAGATGAGGTTGGTATGTATATTCAAGTGATTTAACATTTTATCAAGAAAATATATAGTATGAAAAGAAAGAATTATTTTTTAAGAAAGGGATGAATGGATTAGTGGGCATATTTCCTGAGCTTTTAAACAGTACGCTTTTTGCCAAAATAAAATTCTATATATCAATTTCTTATAATACTGTTTTTAAGCCATTTTTTTAGGTTTTAACCGTTATTTTCATTTGTTTGTACCTTCTAACAATGACCACAAATCATGTAACTGCATCGGTAGAGCCACCTCTTGGTTAGGATCAGCGCCACCCGATGTCCGTCGCTAAAATTTCCACTATATTTTCGTCACAAGACAAAATATTACGGATCGCAACTAAATGTGCCTCGTCACCTAGGCTGGACAATACCGGTAGACCACACATGTAAGGGGTGATCGTTTTTTTTTTTTAAATAACATATTTACGGATAAAAAATAATTTATAAATAAAAGTTTTATATATAAATTCTTGGTGATCTAAAAGTCAGTACTGGAAAACAAACTTCGGTGAAAAAACCCTCAAAATCAACTCTAAATTTAAGATTTAAGATTTAAAATTTGACATATAAATATAGGAATAAGTAAAAGTTTTTTTTTGGGGGTTGTAAATGCACAATAATGAGCTGAAGAGAATATACCGTTATAAAACTTGAGTTCTCATCCTCTCAGAGAAAAAAACCTTGAGTTCTCATTGACGAATTTCCCATTATTTCATTTAAACTCAAGAAAAAACAATGAAATATTATAATGTGGGTACTCCTAACTTGTCGTGGTCGGAATTTCGTATCGACGGCGGCGATGTCAGGACGTTGTCTGTAACACGGAGGCCGGCATGCGGATGGAGGGCTGATGGCATCGGTGTGGACTTTGGCTTGGATCAAGTTTTGTTAGGATTAAAGATATGCTGTGTTAGCTAGTTAGTTCTATCTGTTAGAGATTAACAAGCATCATAGCATCATGCCCCGCGCAAACTGTACGGCTAACTTCGTTATAAAATTATATATATCAAATATAGTTCATATTGTATTATAAAATATAAATATTAGAAGTGGTAATATAGTTTTAAACTTGAATCTAACTTAGATCAAACTTTTATATTTGATGCTCCACGCATGTAAAACAATGAGTTTTTTATATTATCTTAATAATATAATAAATCTAAAAATAATAATACAATAGATCAAAGTTATATAAAATTTATGACATAATATCTCTTCTTCCCTCCATCTTCATATTAATATTATCATCTTCACTTTATATCTAGTTGTATTCTTTCACATATATATTACTTATTTGTGATCGTGCATACTCTGTTTTAAATAACATAGCGTTCACTTTTAAAATAAAGTAAATATTTTTAGGCATATGAGATTTAATTTTTTGTTTAATCTGGCACGATATCCAACCTTTTAGTTTCATCACGATTTACAAAATAAATTGGTAACTTATAAATCTTTTTCTCACATGATATCCAAGGTGTTTCACACACCTTACAAAGTATATTTGTCCGTTTCCAAAGTCCTGATTCTCATCCATTTCTTTTCCAATTTTTTTAAGTCCTAGTTTCGATATATCCGATTCATCTTTTCTTTTTTATTGCTAAAAAAAATAAAAATCTGATATATTGACCTGATCTTTTCTTTTATAGCAAATATTTGTCCGATTGATCTCTGTTTGATTGATTTTTCCTTTTTTCTCTTATAGAAACGGTGTCCAATTCCAAAAATCACTTTCTTTTCTTTCTCTCTTATAAAACCTCGAGATGTACGTGTCCGTACCAAAAAGAAAAATCACGTTCTTTTTTAAGCGTCCGATTCCAAAAAAATCGTGACTCGATAGTGCTTGTGTACATTATCTACTAATGTAGATCAGATCATATCTCCTAAAAAAACTCCTTGTCCGTATACGGTACCTACTAATCTACTCTTTCCTTTTTTTCCTCTTACTTTCATGTGATTAATAAGAGATTTTCTGGCCCGTAAGAATAAATATGGTGACTCTTCTTTATATATATATATATTCCTCTTTTCTCTTTATCCTTTAGTTCATATTCACGAAGCCCTAGATTTTTGGGCCGAGCTGGATTTGAACCAGCGTAGACATATCGTCAACGAATTTACAGTCCGTCCCCATTAACCGCTCGGACATCGACCCAGGAAGAATTTATTCTAGGGTTTTTGATAATTTATGATTAACCTCCTTTCATAATACTCCCTACCCCCAGGGGAAGTCGAATCCCCGCTGCCTCCTTAAAAGAGATGTCCTGAACCACTAGACGATAGGGACATCAATAGACGATAGGGCCATATACAACCGCATATATATATATATATATAAAGAAGAGTCACCATATTTATTCTTACGGGCTAGAAAATCTCTTATTAATCATAGGAAAGTAAGAGAAAAAAAGGAATATATATATATATATATATATATATATATATATATATATATATATATATATATATATATATATATATACTAGCAAAATATCCTGCGTTGCAACCGGCTTTAACCATACAATTTTATTTTATTTTTGGAATGTGCAAAAAAAAATTATATTAATGAATTTAACTATTTAGCGTCAACTTCAATACAATGCTGTTTTTTTTTAGAAAAAGATCTAAAATTTATTAACTTCATCCCTATCTAAATATGTGCAGCGAACGTTATTGAAAATATTAGTGGTACCAATTATAAATATTGATTTAATGGTGATTTTAAAAAGTGGACACTTTTTTTCTTAATTTGGGAATGTGTTTTTATTTGATTGGTTGAATATTGTATGTACTTATAATAAACTTTTACATGGGCTTACCTTGACCAGATATGTTGTGATGAAAATATATAAATTCAAAAATTTTGAATTTAGATTCAGCAAAGCAAAATGCATTAACAATGGCACGAACATGAGAAAAGTACAACTTGCACAAGGATGACTAAATACATACGCAATACATGAAGTGGAAAAAATACCATTTAAATCTACATGCACGGCGTGGATCATTATTTGTTACCATTGAGTATATACAAAAATAGTTAATAATAAAAGCATTTATCTATTTTACAACGCACGTGTATTTTGCACGTAACAATAAAATACTAATCATGAAACTTTTTTAAATAAGACGGAGGATCAAATCTTAAACGTAGACAGGCAAAAAATACACTCTTTCTATAGCAGAGGTAATATATGCTTCATTTAAAAAACAAATATTAAATTATAGAAAAATTATTTATTTAAGAAACTTTTATATGAAAAGTTTTCCATAAACACACCGTTTAATAGTTAAAAAGGTATAATAACAGGTATCAAGCGAGTGACTTATCTTATTCGGTAGAAAAACAATTTGAAAACCATGCTAATAGACATATATGCTTAGCAACCGGTGGTAGAGGCAAAGTTCATACTAATTCCAGACAACGAAAAGCGTTGTCTAATTATCAACAAATTTTTACGGGTAGAAGGATGAACCAGTCTAAAACGCTGGAAGCTAGCTTCGCTGCTTGAGTTTAACAATATTCGTTGTAGTACAGTGGTGAGTTTTTTTTGTCACCCTAGTGACTCGGGTTCGGTCCCTGGCACCGGTACTTGTAGTATCTTCCTTTTTTATTATTCGTGAGTGGGCCGACGACGAGCACGCGTGACTGGGCCACGAGCGCGAAGCGGCCTGACAGGACGGCGACCGAGCGCAACCCACGGCCTATGGCGGACGTTGCTGCTGCTCCTGACCCAAGGCTTTGTCGCACTCGCACGGGAGGATGAGCCTGTTTGGGGGAGCTTTAGATTCTGAGAAGTAGCTGCTTGGTAGCCAGCTTCTGAGAATCTGGAAAAGCTCCTAAACCCAGCTTCTCCAGATTCTAGATTCTTAGTTCATTTTCCAGAATCTGTAACTATAGATTCTCAGAAGTTATGAACCGTTTGGGGCAGCTTCTGGCAGAAGCAGCTTCTGAGAAAAGCTGCAGCTGAGAGAAACTCCCCCAAACAGGCCCGATGTCGCTCACGCTGCTGCTGATGCTACTGACGTCATCGATGAGGTCAGCAGAGACATAATATATATATATATATATATATATATATATATATATATATATATATATATATATATATATATATAAAAGCAAATTCAATAGTATAGCCGCCAACTACTAGTTCTAAATCAGCTATAGCCAACCTAGTAGCCAATTTATACAATAGTTACCTACAAAGCCTTAATGTATGGTCTCACATGTCATACACACACTGCGTCTTGAACCCTGTGCTACAGCTAACTGCAAATTAGAGCAAGTATAATAGCAGGCTATAAGCTGGCTAAATACTTATGTGGAGGAGAGAGGGGATGAGAGAGAGTGTAAGCAGTCTGTAAGCTTGTAGCCAGCTCGGGCACCTGAACCAAAAAACTCTGTAAGAGTGACACGTAGGTCATGCATTAATGATGAAAAGTTAACTTGTATATGAGTAGGCTAAGAGAAGACTATAAAAAGTCTTATAGCCAGCTTATTGGCTATATTATTAGTCTTGCTCTAATTTATTTATAGTCAATCTAATAGCTAACTCATACAATATAATAGTTATCTACAAAACATCAATACATGGTCCTACATATCATACACATGTTTTATCTTAGAGTCCATAATTAGTAGCCCACGTCTTTTCTCTCTGATTCCTTTTATCTACGTAGCTGGCTTATAGAGCTATTGTACCTGCCTGTAGCAGGAGTAGATCGATTTCCACTGTTGGTATTTATGAGCGCCTCTTCGATTCCAATTTCCAAGTACGCTTCTAGTCGACAATATGTCTGCAATATTAAAAAAATTGGAATTTCAGCGGACAATATTTAACGCTCACGGACAATCTAAAGCTGGTAACGTAGTATATTGAAGATTGGAATTTGGACAGTCTAGAACCTCTTGGCCTTCCCACACCCCCCCCCCCCGCCCCTCAAATTTTCTTCCACATCCATCTGGAGAACGAACTCCAGAAGCAATCTCCGCGTATGCTTTTCCAGGTTGGTGAATCTTGTTGCTTGCATATTCCGGTGTTTGAGAAAAGTGTACGTGTTTTCTTCTGGAGCAAAGAAGCATTATTGTTTCTGCAACTCTCTCTGTCTCTCTGCATCTTCATCTCTTCCTGCAGGGCTCCTGTCTCTTCCTCTGTTCTTCGCTGTGGTTGTGCTTATTCTCGTTTTTGAATGAAAGAAAGCTGTCTGTTCTCATGTCGTTAGCTAATTTTTTTTCATGGAAAGAGAGGTTAATCGATCGAATATAATCTTATGGCATCGTGTGCGCTGACGAAAGCGAATACCTGAGATTAAGTAGGCTCAACTTCTTTTGTGTGCAGGTGTGAGTCAGAACTCAGAAGATGAGGAAGCCCAACACAAGATCCACCACGCAGAGGAACGAGCATTACCACTGCAACGGCATTGATGGTCAAGAAAAGTATTTCTTCAAGGTCATGATTTATGATTTTCGTCAAACAATGGTAAGTTATCTAGACTAAGAACGCACATGAGTACTCGCTTTGGTAACTTTTGGGAATGTTTTGGTAAGTAATCTTTACTGAAGTAGGCAAAACATGCTAGGATTAATTCTGTCAGTTTTGCTTTCTACTCAAAACTGAATAAACTCTTTCAGCTGCTCTCTAGTTGGCCATATGAACCGAGCTCTTTATGTAGCAAAAGCCCTTCTAAATAGAAGGATTTGTTCAGTTTTGAGTAAAAAAACAAAACTGACAGAATTTATCCTAGCATGTTTTCCCTACTTCAGTAAAGATAAACAAAGCTGTTTTTAAAACTAATATCTTATTTACCTTGTTGCTGCAGATCATACCTGATAAATTTGCGCACCACTTCAAAGGTGTGACAGCAAAAATCGTTAAGCTAGAATCGCGGAGCGGTTACACCTTCGATGTTCAAATTACTAAGAAGCTGAATAGGTTGGTCCTTGGATCTGGATGGGAGTCATTTGCTAGTGCTCATGACTTAAAAATGGGTGACTTCTTGGTATTCAAATACAATGGGAACTTGCTGTTGCAAGTGTTGATCTTTGATCCGAGCGGCTGCGAGAAAGCGGCACCATGTTCTATGAAAAATGCCATTGGTCATTTTGGACAAAGGTGGGGAGAACCCATTGATACTTCAAGTTTTCAGGATCATCAACAGAAACCTCCACAAAGTGGAAATGAGCATTGGATGCAAAAGGATAGATCATGTAAGGGGAATAAGATTGGCAATGTTAGATCATCAAGCACCCCATCCAAGTATTCAGGTAATAACTCATTAGCAAAATGTACATTTGATTGCATTTAAGCCATGCTTTTGGGGTGGACGAGAAATATTATCTTCACAAAATGTGAGAACACAATTGTCCCAGGTTGCATTCTGCCTCGTGGAATATGTCTTCCTGAGTTTCAGGAGAAGAAGATGAAAGAAATGATTCAAGCTATCCAATCCAAAACCCCAATGTACGGGAGTGTCATGACAAAATCCAGTGTTTTTGGAAGCCATTGTGCTCTTGTGAGTAACAGTATCTCTTCCTGAATTGGTATTTATACTAATTGTGCATACTATTTTTAAAAACATATAATCATGCAGCCAACTTGTCTAGCATTGCAAATACATTGCGAGACACCAAAAAATAATTTGCTCCAATTGCCGAACTAATTCTTTATTGCCCTTTGTAGAAATAACTGTTTTTGAAAAAGATCCAAGTTCATATTGAGACATTTAGTGGGTTTAATTTTCTGAAGGTATTAATCTAGTCAAATTTATCCATCATACTATCGTTGAGCTCCGACAGATCTGATTTATTCATCCCACATCCCACAGTTCATGTGAATAAGTTTACATAGCTTAACATCGGCATGAATTTAAACACAATATACCCCTGTATAAATTGCAAAATAGTAGAACATATATTACTAACACTTTTTTCCATCAATAACTAGGAAATATCTCGACGATATGATGCATATCTTCCATACAGTGGCCAAGAACTGGTGCTCCGACACCATGAAAAAAGTTGGGAAGTGCGTTTTTGCAGATACAAGAACAAATCTATAAAGTTTACTCAAGGTTGGAAAAGATTTGTGCAAGAAAACAACCTGAAGATAGGAGACCTATGCCTCTTTCAGACTCTAAAGAAAAATTATTCGATGAATGTCCATATAATTCGCACTATCAGGTCATCAAGTACCCTATCGAATGTTTCAGGTAATAACTAAAACTCACATCGTCGAAACTTTATATTAGCACAAATGTACATTTGATTAAATTTATTCCATACTTTTGGGTAACGGAGGGGGTATCAACTTCAGAAATTGTGAAGACAAATTTGTGTCAGGTTGCGTTCTACCTCGTGGAACATGCCTTCCTAAGACTCAGGAGAAGAAGATGAAAGAAAAGATCCAAGCTATACATTCCAAAACCCCAATGTTTGGTGCTGTCATGAAAAAATGCAGTGTTTCTTGTGCTCTTGTGAGTAACATTGTCTTTTCCGGAATGGATATTTTATATCAAAGTAAATTTCATAAAACCACATGTAGTATGAACCAAGTTACAGAAAATTAGTGTTTTTGGTATGTGGTAAATATGTATTATGGTCATATAAATCTCATAAAACCATACTTTTGATTAAATATAAGTTATAAATTACATGTATTTTATATCAGATTTATAAGTTCTTTGACATATCATTTACAAGTGGTAGTCTCCTAACATTAATTATTTTATTTTGCTCTAGTACCAAATTAAATTGGTTAATAGCGTGATTTTGTGAAGCTCGTGTACCATAATACCAGTGCTATATCCGATGTGTCGAAACCCCAATGGTTTTGTGTAACTTAGACCATAATCCATGTGGTTTTATAAAATTTACTCTTATATTAATTTTATAATATTTTTATAAACGGATAATCATGTAGTCAAGCAGTTAGCTTTGCATGTACATCAGAGCCAAATGGCATAGCAAAACCACGTGTGTCGCCCTGCCTGCTTGGAAAAATCGGGTATACTTTCATAAATAATTTTCAAATCTCATATATTCTTGCAAATAGCACAAAAAAACAATATATTTCAAAACTTAGTTCAGAGAAAATTACATATGTGCACATCGGGATTATTTACAAATTGCAACATATTTTCAACCATCATCATATCGCTAACACATTTTTCCTTGAATATATAGGAAATATCTAAACAATATGATGATGCATATCTTCCATACAATGCCCAAGAACTGATGCTCCGACACTGTAGGCAGAGCTGGAAAATTCGGTTTCGCAGATACGGGAACAATACCAGAAAGTTTTCACAAGGCTGGAAAAAATTTGTGCTTGACAACAACTTGCAGATGGGAGACCTATGCCTCTTTGAGATACTGACGAAAATAAATTACACAATTAATGTCCATATAATTCGCAAATGCTAAAAGATTGTATGCCTTTAACGCAATTTATGTCAGGATTGTTTTCGCTGCTGGTGCTGAATTTTTAACTACTCCTTCCGTATTTGTAGATGTTGCTGATGACTTTTTGTTGCATTTTTTTTTGTTGTCTGTCTTGTTAAAAAGGTTATATAAATATAAAACAAAAGGTTAAACGTGCAATAGAAAGTCATTTGTTAAAATACTGAGTATCTCGTAAGCTTATAGCTTCTCATCTTTTTGTTTCTACTATGCTTATAAGTTAATTTGAATTTTTAACTTTAAATTTGAAGTGAAATTTGGGTTTTTTCCACTATAGTATATTCTTTTGCCTTTGCTTTTAGCTACTTATATAGCTAAAAATAAATATATAAAAATATTATTTACAAATTATTTCTTAATCGTAAATAAGCCGTTTGGCTTATGTTCCCCAAAGGCCAAACGATGGACTCGTCATCTGAAGATTGCGTTGTGATTTTAATTGGACGGTTGGTAGAAGTTAAACCTTGTCTTTACTATGCGCTACGTGCACCTGCAGCGTGGTCAACACAAGCTGCGTTGGCAGCTAACATGTAACGCCATTTGCACATAAACATGAGAAACCATTTTTAGCATAAAAGAGATGCACTCAAATCTTTAGGGCAGGTATATTAATAGTGTAGACGACGTGTCTATTTCATATACACAAACAACTTACGATCGTCTGTAAAATATTTAATATTATTTTTATGCCTTTATTTATTGTATGTAACCAATGCATGAAGTTCTTAATAAAAGTTAAATACAGCCTAGGAGCATGTGCAAGTGCCTAAGCAATTAAGGAATGAAGAGACGGCGCAGTTTTTTCTTAAATTAATAATGATAATTAATCTGATGTGGATGTATATATACGTTTTGTTGTTATACATGTCTTTATGGGGTGGACATGGCCCCAATTAAAATTTTATTTGTGTACTAAAATCAAAAAGTGTGAACGAGAGATAATGTTACCAAGAGTTGGGAAGTTGAAATATTTATGACTCAATCCATTTGACTGACCCACTAAAGTTGCCACAGTTAAGCTAGCCAATGCTTGTACTCTCTAGTCTCTACTCTTTACTCCCTACTCGAGTATAGGCTATGTTTAGTTCCATAAAATTTTTCTTAAAAACATTAAATTTTTGGTCATTTAAATAGAACATTAAAACTAATTATACAATTATGTGGGAAATCGTGAGACAAATCTTTTAAGCGTAATTAGTACATGATTAGCCATAAGTGCTACAGTAATCAACATATACTAATAACGGATTAATTAGACTCAAAAGATTCGTCTCGCGGTTTCCAGGCGAAATCTGAAATTTGATTTTTTATTTATGTCTAAAAACCCCTTCCGACATCCGGTCAAACGTTCGACGTGATCCTTTTTGCCAAAAATTTTTGACAACTAAACACGGCCATAGTTTGCCTGCACTGAAAATTGATTAATGCAGAAGTGCAGATGCAAGTGGGCATTTAATGTAGTTACTGGGTAAACGGAAGCCTAATGCCCTTGTTATAACCTACTAATAGGCACATCGAAGCTGGAGGGGCACTTGGTTCTCCCGCTGAAACAAGTTAAGCTCCTCTCCCCAGCTACTGGTTGTAAGAAAGGTAGGATCCTTCTGTGCTTTCCATTTTTCTTATTTGCAATCTCTCTTTCTTATGTGATTCAGTTAAAACTAGTTTGCAGAAAGGATTTGCCACACATCCCCTGAAATCTGACAAAAGTATGTATTTTTTTAACCCTTTTCCTGTTTGCTGAAACTTCCCCAAATTTGACTAGGATAACATCTCTCTTGTGCTTGTGCAATTATAAGATGAGAAGACCTGGTGCGAGATGCAAGGAGGAACATGCACATTTCAACAGAAACCACGTAGATGGGCCAGATATGAATTTCTTCAAGGTTATGATTGGTCACTTTCGTGAGAGAATGGTAAGTTATTTTCAGCTGCCATGTGTTCTTGGGTAATTTGTATCTATTCAACTCCACAGCTTAGTTACTAAGCCAATCTGTAGAGTATAGCCTGTTGTCTTAGCGATTTCATCGCCTTCGGAGTAAACTCAACTAAATTCTCATATTTTTGTTTATATTTATGCTTATAAACCAAAATTTAAATTTTAAAACTTAAATTATGAGTTGATTTTAGGGTTATTTCATTGCAGTTTATTTTCCATTATTAGCTTTTATATGGCAAGAATACCTATATAACAATTTACCTATATATTATTTTTTAATTATTAATAAGTGATTTCGCTTATGCTTCTAAACAACCAAAAGATTAAGCCAACCTATAGCAAAAAGATGGAGTCTAGTCGAATATTTCTAAATGCAATCTCATGTGTGCAAGCAAGATTTGCTAGATAGGATATAAAAAATTAGTTGTAGTTTAAAATAAATTTGTGATTAAGGTAGCTTCTAAATTTTGTTAGCATCCACTCTAGAAAAAGTGGAGACAATTCTAGCATGGTGAGTGCTGAAAAGTAAAAAGAAATACAAATAATTGAATTATTGACTTTTGTTTTACAGGTTTGCTTAATGCTTGTGCACAAACAGATGATGAAAATATTTTTGTTTATTGAGCAACTCTTGGCACAAATAGTCAAATACTTTCTGTTTAGCGTTTGATGATTAAAAAAAACACCACACCTGTTGTAGCAAAAAGCCATTTTTACTACTGCCTCATGCTTAAGAGCTGTGCCTTGTGTTTACTGTTTTTCTGCAGACCATACCAGATGAGTTTCAGCAGTATTTCAGGGGCAAAATACCAAGAACTATAAAGCTGCGATCACGCAGCGGTTGCACTTTTGATGCTGAAGTCACCAAGAATCTGAGCAAATTATCCCTTCAATCAGGGTGGAAGGCATTTGCAACTGCTCATGACTTGCAAATGGGGGATTTCCTCGTATTCACTTATGAAGAAGGGATCTCCGAACTGAAGTTTCTTATCTTTGGCCCAAGTGGCTGTGAGAAAGTGCCTTCATGCAGTTTGCATGATCATTCTCCAAGCAATTCTCAGACACAGTGGGGTAGCTCAAAGCAAGAAAACAACATCGCAAATATCGGTTTGTCGATTTCTCTACCAAGTCATCAATGATAGCTCATAATGTCAAAACCTACCATAACAGTTGTAAATTTGGAGTTCATTGGAATAGTAGTATTTATGATTTCACCCCATTTTTTTTCCATATAGAAGATGCTGCATTGCAAGGAGATGACTTCCAAGTTCATCCTCTTCCGGGTTGCATCATCCCAAAGCGCACACGTCTTACTGATGCGCAGAAGCAGCAGCTGGAAAACAAAGTTCAGGCTATCCATTCTGAAATCCCCATCTATGGGTGCATCCTGAGGAAGACTAGTATCCAAGGAAAACCTCAAACTGTGGTGAGTTAAAAGCTTAAAAGTTTCTTCTTGAACATAACCATGGGTCCATTGCGATGTTTCCTATCCCTTAATTTTGTTTTCATTTCTGATGTTTTAGTTTGTCAATGGAAATACTGGACTGTACATATATATATATATATATATATATATATATATATATATAGAATTGCCATTGTAAAGAACCCTTTCTCTCTGTAATCAGGACATATGTCCAGAATATGCTGATGTGTATCTTCCATCCAACAAGAGGCTGAACATTCGACTTCAACGTCATGGCAAGAACTGGGATGTGCAATGCCGCACTAATAAGATAGGAAGTAAAAGGCTCTCGAAAGGGTGGATTTGTTTTGCACGTGACAACAACTTGCATGTGGGAGACATCTGCCTCTTTGAGCTTCTCAACAACAAGGAATGCACAACTATGAATGTTCATGTCATTCCTGAAAAGTGAAGAAAAAAAATTGATCTTGCGCTAACGGTGCTGACTTTTGCAGTGTTCTGCAGATAAACCCCATGTTCTTGCAGGTAAAAAATGGCCAGAACATCTTTTTTTTCTTTTATGTTCTTCTGGGAGCTTGTGGCGCCCTTTGTTTTCTCTTTTATCCTCTAGGGTGCCCAGCCCTATCCTGTGTATTATATTCATCTCATCTGGGCATTATAGAAATCTATCCATCGCCAGGTTGGTTTGTTTGCAAAGTTATGAAACAGGTCTGTATGGTATTTCCACCGTTCTACATTACAAACATTACAAGATTTTTTTGTCTTGCCTAAATTAACATATGTGGTAAAGAATCTAGACACATATATAAAACATATACATTGATGTATGGATAAATCTAGATAACACCAGAAAGTCTTATAATATATAACAGAGGTAGTATCTCATAAAGCCATTAATTAAATTCTTGAATGAAAAATTTAGCAAGTGAATTCCTGTAAGGCTCAACCGAGCTCATTTGAACAAGTAATTAAAAGGGGTTTCACTCACTCGTTGATTTATTTTGGTTGTGCAAAATTGATGGATGATGGGATTAGGGGTGGACAGAAAGCTCGTGGCTCGTTAGCTCGTTCGACTTGTGACAAACTCGGTTCGGCTCGACTCGGCTCGTTTCATTTTTCTAACGAGCCGAGCTAGCATTTTAGCTCGTTAGAGATAACGAGCCAGCTCGAGCTGGCTCGTGAGCCTAACGAGCTAGACCAAAGACACAAGATTCACCGGTGTTCATTGATTTTACCCTGGAATGCATGTGTTTAGTACTTTATAGGTTCACCATGTGATTTGTTGGTTCAAACTTTAATATTTAAATATAATTTCATATAATTTACATGTTTGAAATAAAAATTTGCTTGTATAACCTATTAAAAAATTATTTAGGTTAACTTTTTATGCATGGCTCACGAGCCTAACGAGCCAGCTCGAGCTTTATAACGAGCCGAGCCGAGCTAGGTTTTTAGCTCGTTACGATAACGAGCCGAGCCGAGTCTTAACGAGCTGGACCGAGCCGAGCCGAGCCGGCTCGTTATCCAACCCTAGATGGGATGGATCTCAAACGTTGTATGCCATGTGTGAGTGCAAACCCTAAAAAGAAACATCAGAAGAGGCTCCCATCTAATGCAGTTAATTAACCTCGTTAGAGCACTAATCCATGTCCATGCTATGCCCAGAAAATAATTCATAAATTCACATGGAAATTCGAAGGGAGCGAGCAGATGGAGAGGTTGCTCACCTCACCCGCCGGCGACAGAGAGGAGGCGACCGCCGCTTGATTCTTGTCCTCAATCGATCTGGGCCTGGCGCTCCGGCTTCTGCCGGGTCAAATCCAGGCCCACCTTTTTATAATAAAAATAGGATTCTAGTGATGTTCTTGCACATCAATTAGACAATAATATTGTTCTAATATGTACATTAATGCAACACAAAACTGCAACTAGATATAGGAAGCATACGCACAAACTAATTTAATAGTAGCAAGCCATTTTTCCATTGAGATAGTAAAAAAGAAACTGAATTTATATGCACATAAGTTGTCCATAAAGAAATAAGAAGAATATGCCATGAAAATCTAAAAAACATATGTACAACAAAGATCCCACTAAGGAAAACAAATGAAGTGCTACCTCTGTTTCATATCGTAAGACTTTTTAGCCTTGTCTAAATTCATCAATTGATGAATATATATAATTTATATATATGTCTAGATTTATTAGCTTACATATGAATCTAGACAAGGCTAGAATATCTTATATTATAAAACGGAAGGAGTACAAGGGAGGGCATCAGAATCCAAGCCCATCCCAAAACGAGATCTAGACAGACCCAACTTTTTGCATGGCCAAATCCAAAGTTTGTAGATCTCGTAGAGGTTTATAATTTTGATATAAAGTCTAATTCCATCCAACTTTATATAACCTGTTTTGTTTTAAATTATAAAATTCTTATGCTGCATCTATGAGTGGGCAAAAATAAACGGATAATCGAATACCCAACCAAATCGAAATAGTGGTTTTTTTTTTATGAGTTGGATGTTTCGTTTCTATTTTGATTTGAATCGGTCTTCGTCTCAGATATTGGTTTATATTTGCTGTAAACCGAAGACACCCAAGAAATTAAAGTTTTCACGTAGGAGTTGGTTAGTCGCCTCGTCCCGATAGATGAGGGTGTGCATGCCCAGGTTTTTCTTTTCCTAAATAGGTGCATGACCCATTAACCATCCTAGACTGTACGCCATGCATGTAAGAGGTTTCTCCTGTTCGGTACTAAACTAAACCTGAGGAAATCAAACTGATTTTCTTCGGATTTTTTTATTTCAGTTTTGCTTTTTTTCAGCTAATCGGTTTCTGTTTTAGACATATCGATTTAACTTAAACTAAAGAAACCGAAAGAACCGAACGCTCGTCCTAGCTGCAAACTATATAAGAAATTTGCTTTCAGGCTCTTTCTACATACCCGGGCTGTCACATCACAGACCGCTGTGATTTTTAAAGATTTGACCTTTTAGTTTGGTAAATTATTAGAACAATATTTTTTATAATTTTTAGAAAATAAATATATAAATGAAAAATCCGTGTCTACGATCTACAGTGGAATTGGATTAATGCAACAGCAATAGCAGTTGGTAGCATTCAATGCAGCTCGTCCTCTGCTATATACTCTGCTCATAGGCATCGAGAAGCAGAAGGGCTACTGATCGATCTCCAGTTCATCTGCAGGGTTGCAACAACCAGTTTTGCAGCGCCGTGTCCTGCACATATATGTCTAGTGGCTGCTTCTTGACAAGGTTTGGATCATTGGTCAATCCGAAATCCTTTTATTTACAGCTTCGATCTTTAGCTTCATCCCTCATGCATCTGTCTCTTTAGATTCCTGACCACGGATGCATTTTCTTGTCTTCGAAACTAGCTTTCAGGAAAATCAGAAAATGTATCCTCAAGTCTGACGAAAAGTATGAGTTTTTTTATTAGTTAGAATTTCTCCAGTTTCTAGCTGCTTAATTAGCTCTATCTTTCTTTTTTCTGTGTATGTATGTGTGTGGTTGCAATATATAAGAGAGGCTGTGACTGGTGAGGGATGCAAGGAGGGAGTCTGCAGCGAGGTGCATATTTCGACTGCAACCGTACCAATGGGGAAGATAAGCATTTCTTCAAGATCATGGTTGGTGACTTCGCTGAAAGCATGGTAAGCAAAGAGTTCATGGTTAATCACTTCTGCACTTTTTTTGGAGTCTTAAAATGCTATGAAGTGAATGCGTGTTAGCGATTTCATCAACTTCATTCGAACTTCTGTTTGTATCTGACTCCTAATCTTTACTAGATTAGGGAATTACTAAACTGATTTATGACAAACTAATGAACACATGCAGTTCAACCTTTTCTAAGTCCATCTCCAATATATGCAAAAAAAAAAAAATCTAGTTAGCTACACTGAAACTAGAGTATATGAAAGCATTTTTATAGCTTTCATGCATTTTTTTATTTGTTTATCATATTATATTGCTTTTAATGGATCGCTTGTGAACCATTGGATGAAGAGCAATTATTTATTGATTCCTCAGAATATTCAACAGCGATTCTCTAATACAGAACTTCCATGAGTGAAGTAATTAATTTACTAACCCTATACTCAGTTTCTTAATTAATTTAGTAACACCGTACATGATTTCGTAATTTAGCTCCATGAAAATGAGGCGTACTTAATTTTCATATAGACAGTGACAATTATCCCGTATTCTCGATTTTGAAAAAGCTAACCTCTCCATTCCATAATATAAAACTTTCCAAATTTATCTAAATTCACCAATATACCAATGTATATGTTTTGTATATATGCCTAGATTCATTAGCACATATATAAATCTAAGTAAGGTTAGAAAGTCTTATAATATGGAACGAAGAGAATACTATACTGCTTGTCTGCTTCCTCTCCAGTAAGAGCTGTGCTTTGTGTTTATTATGTTGCTGCAGACAATACCAAATGAATTTCTGCGGAATTTTGGGGGCAAAATACCAAAATCTGTTAAACTCGAAACACGCAACGGCCTCACCTTTGATGTTCAAGTCGCCAAGGATCTTGGCAGGGTATTCCTCCAGTCAGGTTGGACTTCATATGTTAGTGCCCATGATCTGAAAACTGGGGACTTCTTGGTATTCAAGTACAGTGGGCACTCTCAATTGAAGACTCTTATCTTTGATCCAAATGGCTGCGAGAAAGTATGTTCATATCTTGTCAAGAAAAATGCTGCTCACAGTCAACAAAATGAAAACAAGAAACGGAAGCAAAGGGAAAACTCAAACAAGCTGTCCAGGTCTCCAATGAAGCCATCAGGTCATACAAGTAGTAATGTTAAACTTAAAAAAGAATTAAGAATGCAATTTGATTCCCTTTACATCGTTTTTTGTTTTTTGTTTTGCTTTATGTTGTTGCTTCATCTTGAGAAGATGATCTTGTACCGGGTTGCATCCTCCCAAGACGCACACATCTTGATCGTTTGCAGAGGAAGATACTGACAGAGAAAGTGAAAGCTCTTCATTCTGAAACCCCTATCTATGGGTATGTTATGAACAACAGCAGTATTCGTGGAATTCCTTGTACCGTGGTGAGTTAAAGTTTCTGTTCTTGGATGAGTATTCTTAGGGTCTCTTCGGTTTGGAGGAATTTTGCAGGAATTGTGAAGAAATTGAACTGTTTCCTCTGAAATTCCTATAAAATTTCTGTGATCCGAAGAAGCCCTTAGTTGTTTCTCTTGTCCTCTGTTTTCTTCAAAAAATCATATTTTGTAATGTATTCTCTCAAAGTTTCATCCTTTGCCATAGAAGGTTATATGATGGAAGAGACAGGCTATATTTACTAGTTGTATTTTATTTCATTTTTGTTTCAGCTTTCATGGCTAAATACATCTTCCCTTTGTAATTAGGTAATTTCTGCAAATTACGGCGATTTATATCTCCCATTTGAGGATGGAACAGTGGTGCTTCAGCATAATGGCAAATGTTGGAACGTGCGGTGCTGCGTTACCACGCAAAACTCGAAAAGGCTTTTGGCAGGTTGGAAGAAGTTTGCAGGTGACAACAAGCTGCACCCGGGGGATATCTGCCTCTTCCAGCTACTGGAAAACGAGAAGAAATACGTGATGAATGTCCACATCATTCGAAAAAAAATGAAAAATCTGACGAACTGGGCTCCCTCTCTCTCTGCTGCTTTTGTTGATTCTTGCAACTGTGGGTGGAATTCCTTTTTCTGATTTTGCTGATACGCTATCTATGTTGTGTGACAGGTTTCCTTGTAGTATCAGCAGTTTATTACTCCTAGTCATGGCTTGCTTTGTTTTTGCGCTGGTCGATCGTGTGTGACTGTACAATTTACAGGCCGTAATTTACCACTTCGATTCGTGTCTTGGTCATCTCATCATGTATCTTACTTACACTAGTACGAAAATGATCATTGCCGGCAACAAGTAAGGCGTGTGAAAAAACGAACATTTCCACGGGCGCACAGCGTTTCATCTGCGAAAACATCTAACGTAATGGTGATTGCCAACTATATTATTTTAAAATAGTTGTTTCTAATTTTCTTTTGGTGCCCTTGTTTTAAATTATCTATCGTTTTTCGGCAATGCTCTGGTGCATTTTAGTGCTAGTCGTCTGTTGATTAAAAAATGATATTTTTATACTTTGTTAATTATTTGATTTATATTTGCTAATTATTTGATCGCTTCTATTCTTTTCTTCGTCCAATCTATATCGTTAATTGGACGAGATTAGTTTTGTACAACTTCCACTCTGCATCGTTAATTGGACGGCTGCATAGTCCAATCTGCCGTGGCATCCCATTAGGTAACTTAGGATCACAATAAATATGAAAGACGATATTAACCTCTTAAATTTTTACTACACCTAATATTGTTTTGATAGTATAATTTAATCACAGTCGTCCGATAAAAATAAATCAACGGTGTGGTTAAATTCTACTACAACTAAAATACATCGGAGTCAGCCCCATCGTTTTTTATTTGTCCAAAGTTATTTTGATCTTTGATCATCGATTTTTGCAAATTCATATAATTTAACATCATGATATTTATATTAAAAATGTCTATCCCACTCATTACAACTATTTTGGCAAATCACTTAACCCCCTAAACCAATTTTCGGCTCACTCACACTCCCGAGCTATTAAAAACATTCGTCTTACTCCCTAATCAGTATATATGTGGAGGCTAAATAGTTGGAAGGAATCCCATCTATTTAGGGTATTACCACACGACAGGAATCTAAACCGTATAAACACTCGTGTTACCATCATTAACTTTCTAGCTCCTTTGCCATCGCCGTAAGTTTACTGCCGATATCTTGCATCGACAATTTCTCTTTTCTGTTTCTCTGTATGTAAGTCGCATTTGCACTGAAATTTAGTAGTACCTCTTAGCATTTCTTTTATTTTTTAATTAAACATAGGTTGGGAGCACTGAGTCTGATTTAAATATTGAGGTTCCAAATTTCCAGCAAATAGCCATGAAAAATTTTGAACATTGATAACCGTGTTGTTTATGGCTTAAAAATGGCAAAATTTGCTACAGGCCATCGAAAAAACGCGTAATTAGCCGGTGGTCATCGTAAGATCACGAATTTGTTGCAGGACATCACAAAAATATGGTAATTAGCTGGTAGACACTTCGGCCATTATTTTATTAATTTTAGAGTAAAAAAATTTAAAAATGACGAGATTGTCCTCGGTGGCCGGGTCGCCGCTGCCGCCTGCTTAGTCACCTTGTAGGCTAGGGTTTGGGTGTGGTACGACGTTGAGACCGACTAGGTTTGGTTCGACTGGATCCAGTCGGCATAACGGGTTGGCCACCGAGGACAATCTCGTTATTTTTAAAATTTTTGACTCCAAAATTAATAAAATAATGGTCAGAGTGTCTACTAACTAATTATCATATTTTTATGGCACCCTACAGCAAATTCGTGATCTTACGATGTCCATCGGCTAATTACGTGTTTTTTCGATGCCCTCGTAGCAAATCTTGCCTAAAAACTTTTAGCTTAAAGTATGACCCTTGTATTATTTGCTCATCCCTCCGTCTCAAGATAATTTCAACCATAAATTCGTTTTTTTATCATTGTCGTCATTTTCTATAATGCTAGTGGTGTTTTCTTCAGTGATCTCCACCATGGTATAGTGGTAATTTACAAACTGCAAAGAAATTTAAAGTATTTCCAAGAAATTAAACTAATCCCTATGAAATTAATTTCTATAAATTCCCTGTTTTACATCTCAGAAGCATAGAGTATCTAGTGTTGGGATAAAAATGGTTGAAAAAATGCTTAAACTATTTCTGTTACCATATTATCCGTAATATTAAAAATACCAAAACTAGAATCATCGGACTAAAGCCTCGGAAACAGCATATCATAGGCTAAGCAAGTCATGGCCATGTTTACATTAGAATTTAATCTCATGGACATATATAATAGTGAAGGTTTAATGCATTAACTAACTAATTTGAATACTCCGTAACATATATAATATAGCATCAACGTTGTGGTAGTCCGACGCTAAAGAGGAACGCCTACCAAAAAAGTGTTATTTGCACGAAGTGTTCATAGATGGGTCGCCTATTAAAATTGATTTTCATAGATAGGACTTAACCAGGTTAATACTATTTATTTTCACAAATGGCCTTTCGTTCGGTCCGGTTGTAAAATTAGCGAGTGTCTCCAACAATGGTTTTGTATAGTGATCCATTCTTTTGTTGGTTAATAAGCGGTACAACTTAGACCCTGTTTGTTTACAGGGACTCCTGTCACGTTGAATTCCAATCACATTGAATATTTGACACTAATTAGAAGTATTAAATATAGACTATTAATAAAATTTACCTTATACTCTGAACTATTTCGTGAGACGAATCTATTGCCTAATTAGTCCATGATTAGCACATATGATGCTACGGTAAACACTTGCTAATCATAGATTAATTAGGCTTAAAAATTTATCCAATGAAATAGCCTTTATTTATACAATTAGTTTTGTTATCAGTCTATATTTAATACTCCTAATTAATATCTAAACATCCGATGCGATAAGAACTTAAAAAATATCACTGATCCAAATAACCCCTTACAACCAACAGTGAAATTACAGCGAAAATGCTGAAAACATGTATCACATCAGATGTTTAGACATTTATTATAAATAGTAAACGTAGTATATAAATAAAACCCATCTATAATCTTAGACTAATTCATGAGACGAATCCAATAAACCTAATTAATCCATAATTAGCGTATATGATGCTACAGTAAATATTTGCTAATTATGGATTAATTAGGCTTAAAAAATTTATCTCGTGGATTAGCTCTCATTTATGAAATTAGTTTTTTAATTAGTCTATGTTTAATACTTTAAATTAGCATCAAATATCCCATGTGACATGTTTTTTTTGCCCGATCTAAACAACTTTTCAGCAGTATTAAAAAAATTAACAAGTGATAAACACTTGTGCTTTTTTCGTGTCATGTCACTTGTGCTTTTTTCGGTTCCGATGCACGGCTAGGGGTGTACGGAAAAAGGTTAGTGAGTGCCAGGTGATAAACACTGCCAATAGTAGCAGTACAGATTTTATATTTTCCAAGATCGACCCTTGTCTCCCTGGTTGGAGCTAAACTTTTTAGCCTAAAGTCACAACGGATATTTAGACACTAATTTAAAATATTAAACATTATCTAATAAAAAACCAATTTCATAAATGAGTGTTAATCCGCGAGACGAATTTTTAAGCTTAATTAATCCATAATTAGCAAATGTTTATTGTAGCATCACATAAGCTAATCATGGATTAATTAGGCTCATTAGATTCGTCTCGCGAATTACCCCAAGATTATGGATGGGTTTAATTAATAGACTACGTTTACTATTTATAATAAATGTCCAAACATCCGATGTGACTAGAGGGTAACCTTTAGCCCCTAGAAACAAACACCCCCTTAATGCCGAAAATAACGGGCCTTTATAAGAAACAAATTGAGATCTCGTACAATGCCAACTGCAATGGTCGTAACGAAACACTAAGATAAAGTGCCACGATTATTATGCTGCAGTAAACCTGCCCTGCTTTTCTTACGTAAACGATACCACAAAATTTTCGAACCCTTGTATTTACATCAATTAACCAATAGTGTAATTGCTTAAATCATAGTCACACTACGAAATGCATTTGAACCAAATCCATCTGTAGTACTATAGCTCATTTATTTACCTACTACCTCCATCTCGAATGGTAATGTCTAAAATCTATTGTGTGCCACTGTCTTTATCACTGTTCTACGATATACCGTCGAGTTTGTTAAGTTCTATGATATACCCTCAAGTTTGCTGAACTTCTATAATATACCATTGATGTCAACAATCTGTCTGTTAGCCTCAATTTCTATTAAAAAAGACGAATTTGCCCTTAGAACACTAGATCCACAATGTACTGCACTACCGTTTGTCATATATGGTACTCATGATAGTGGTAATAATTGTAGAGAACCAACAACTTAAAAAGACATCATTGGAAAAAACCATGAGAATATTTTTAATATAAAATATGTATAATAAGTTGTAATGTAGAGGTAGGACTTCCTCCATATTTTCTCTTTTAGCCACTCGGCAACGCCGTGGAACTCATCGGCTCCGTGGTGCCTCACCTCCCCTGCCTCTATCTTGCTAACAAGTAGGGCCCAACTGTGGGTATGACCAATATCTTGTGGTGATGTCATGAAAATCAAGGTCTTTAAGGGTGTTTTCCAAAAAAAAAAGGTTATGCATCGTGTGATGCCATACCGACATCTCGGGTCACATAGGTCCATTTCAAACAACCCAAGTAATCCATCAAGTCACATAATCTGACTCTATCACCGCTTCCCACCCCACAAACCAAATTTCACAAAGCATAGACAAAGAAATCTACGCTAAGAGAATTACCTTACATTTGCCCTTGGGGACGATAGGTTGAGGCTTGGGAAGACGAAGGTGGTGTCATGATGAGCCAATTAGTTAGGAGGCAACGGGACAAAGGGGATCAATGGTTATAGGTGGTAGTGGCAAGATGAAGCGAAGGAAAAAAGGGATGTGGTGTTGGATTTTATAGCCATGGCAGTAGGGGGTGACAAGAGAAGGGTTGACTCCTTAGAAGTCTAAATGCAGAGCCTAATATAGGTCTAGACTTTGGGTCGGTGATATGTTTACCGCAATGGTGTGCGGTAGTGGTTGGGGACAAGTTAGAGGTTGAGGACATGACATGACACTAAGCGTGGCAGACCTTGCTTCCTCCCCTGATTGTTATTGTTTTTCCAAGAAGGAGTATTATGGAAAAGGGGTCAGCACAAGGATCCTAATGGCCTGATTATGGCCCTTATTAAAGGAGGCCATCGCTGGTGAGGACCTCACATCCATGTTTAGGAGGGGCTCACACCAAGTAGCACTGATACATCTTTACTAAGCTAGTGTGCACCATAGCGGGATGACTCGGTCTCACATAATTGCCCTATTCTCTATGCTGCCACATAGGAGCTCATCGCTGAGCTCAACAAGGCCCATTACAAGTAGCATGAGATGTTGTTGTCGTCTTTAGGCCAGTGCCGTTGTGGAGGTGCTAGGCCTCATGGACATGCTTAGCTTCCTCTGCACCGTCCTAGGGCACTCATCCACCCTCGCACGAACGAATTTTTTGTAGAAATATTATTTCTTTAATGGAAAATCACAAGATTAGAGGCCACGTACCCAAAATCGCGAGAATGAGGGCCTATCGACTTCCGACAGGTCAATTGGGGATCTGTCGACATGCGGCATGTCGACAGGCGCCTATCGACATGCGGCATGTTGATAGGCCGACCCCTGTCAACATACAGCATGTTGACAGGCCTCATAGCAGCATGTTGACCCCATAGCAGCTTAATCGTTATTTGGACTGCTCATACAACTTAATAGCAATCGTTATTCGGACTGTTCATACAACTTAATAGCAAGGTAAAAATTATAGTATATTGTAAATTCAGTTTGGTAATTTTGGTTTAACGGTAATATTTGCTAAGTTCACATCTATTGAGAACTAATTGTACTTATTTACTTTGACAATCTTACATGTCACTATATAAAACTACATAATTAGGATATTCATAACTTGTATCAATATATAGTTGTATTATGGTTTTATCACCCGAACATGACCTGTTTGGTTGTATCGTAAATTATTTAGTGTTAAATTTAGTACTAAATTAAGCTAATATTTTAATAAATATTACCGTTAAACCAAAACTACCAAGCTGAATTTACAATATACTACAATTTTTACCTTGCTATTAAGTTATATGAACAGTCCGAATAACGATTGTTATTAAGTTGTATGAGCAGTCCGAATTACGATTAAGCTGCTATGGGGTCAACATGCTGCTATGGGGCTGTCAACATGCCGCATGTTGACAGGGGCCTGTTGACATGCCGTATGTCGACAAGTCCCCAATCGACCTGCCGGCCGTCGACAGGCCCTCATTCTCGCGATTTTGGGTACGTGGCCTCTAATCTTGCGATTTTCCATTAAAAAAATAATATTTCTACAAAAATTTCCACACGAACTCTATAAGCCCGTCTCTATGCTCCTCCCCCATGGTCTAGAGTTTCTTGAATTGATGGAGAAGATGATTATGAGAGAGAATGGATTAAAGGAGATGGGGGACACTTTTGTACAAATATTTTGAAAAATATATCACAAGGTAATTAGAGACGTATCTCGAATAATTGTAAAATTGTATTGGCATGGTTTAAATTTCATAAATTATAATGACATATTTTAGAACCGAAGGAACTATAATGACCTAAACTAATTAACCACAAGCTAAAAGTGAGAATTTACTAGCTCCGTACTCCACCCAAAAAGACTACATTTTTACATTTTTAGTTCTATGTTTGCCCTAAAAAACTTCATTTCTAAACAATTATTATATTGAAGTGTGATAAAGTAGGGGATAAATGTATTTATATTTTTTTAAATAAAATGAGAGATAAGTGTATTGGGATTTCAAAAAAAATAAAGAGTATTAAAGTCTATAGTTTTTTGCATGTATACGTGAGCAGGTAAAGAATGAAGACATTTTTTACGGATGGACTAGAAATTTGTTTAGAGTGTTGCCATTTGGTGGCTACCAGGGTTTCACTTACCGTGGCTACACCCCTGCTGTGGCTTTGGTGATAGCGCGGTTACCACGGATATCATAAAAATCATGATGAATTTAAAAACTAAAAATTTGAATTCAAATCTCCACGGTAAACGTGGTTACCGCCGGTTTCGCACGGAAATCGTGGCTAATGCTTACCGGAACCATGCATGAGAACGACGGAAGCTGTGGTTTTCCTCGCGGTTTTTGTAGCTGAAACTGCGGTTACCGCGAGGAAAAGAAGGTTTAAAAACAAGAAAATTTGTGAGATGTCAAATGCAAAAAAAAACTTTAAAAAATCTAAAAAAATACAGGAAAAATAGAAAACATATTTTGTGACTCTATTTGTGACATTTAGGAGATGTTAATGGAAAAAAAGAAAAAATTGACCATGACCTTTTCTAAATTCTTGACATTGCAACTTACAACATACACTGTCATATCACCTTTCACCAAATAATTCGCATAACAACTTCATTTTGATTGCTGCGTCACAACTATACCTACTACCCATTACTAAGAACAAAACTATTATGTATGTACTAATATGCACATATAATTTTTCTTCATACATATTTCCCTATATCTATCGTTATATATTTGTATTTCAATATTATGTGCCCTGGTGTCTAGTGTAAATTAATAATGACTTAACAACAGAATATTCTTAACCATCTTCTTACGAAATATTATTGCAATAAGCTATTTTTAAATTTTTCTCCAGAATTCTCGGTTATGATTTTTAATTACGCTAAAAATACACTTTTTCATGAATTTCTTTAACAAAACTATACTATATATATCAACCTATACAACATATGTTTTTCCATTAAATTTTTTAAAATTTTTAAATTCTCCTTAAATTAAAACTCAAAACCACGGGACATCCCTTACCACTTTCCTATAGAGGCCCCGGTTACCGCGGTAACGGGAATCCTAGTGGTTACTCAGCCCGATGTGCTTCATGCCCTGTCTTTTTGCTTTCTCTTTTTATACTTATAAGTTAAAATTTAAATTTTTAATCATAAATTTGAAGTTGATTTTGATAATTTTTTCATCGTAAAAGCTTTTAGATTAGTAAAAACATGTATATAATAATTTTATTGCAAATAAAACCAAAAATCACCCATATAGTCCAAAGATTCACATGTTTCCACTGGAACTATCGCTATATAGCCTGAAGTCCCTGGAGCACCTCTGCCCGATATTCTTTCCTTTTCTCCTCTGAGATTCTGCCTAGTTTCTTGATTTCTTCCTTTCCGGCCTGATCCAAATGGGCACGCTCAAAATGGGCAAGAACTGCAGTGTGTGCAAGGAGTGGCAAGAACACTGCTACTGGAGCCATATGGCTGATGACAGTAAGCACTTCTTGAAGCATATGGCTGGGGACTTCACCGAGAGCATGGTGAGTAATCATCTCAAGCTAGCTTCCGTTTATATGGAGTCAGCTTGGGCAATATCTATCTGTATGCATTGTCGTGTTTTTTTTTAAAAAAAAAAATTCTCTAGTTTTTACCGCACCCTGTAGATCAGCTCCTGAATATGTAATCTCAGTTTTTACCACAACCAATAAAAGTTTAAAATGCAAATAACTCATTCTCTAAGTTTTCTTTTTGAATGTGTTTCCATGGTAAACACAAGCGTGGATCCCTGATTATACCTCAGAAGAAAAAAATGAAGCATGGCAGAAAGAGCTAAACCAATTGACCTGTCACTATTGCAGACCGTGCCTGCTAGATTTGCAGACAACTTCAACGGGCACATCTCCGAGGAAGTGAATCTGAGGCCCCCCAGCGGCAAAACCTGGAGCATCGGAGTCGCCAGCAGTGGCGCCGGCGAGGTGGTTCTTCAGTCCGGCTGGAAGGAGTTCGTCGACGGTAACAGCGTACAGGAAGGCGACTGCCTGCTCTTCAGGTACAGCGGAGTCTCCTCCTTCGATGTGCTCATCTTTGACCCGTCCGGCTGCGAGAAGGCGTCGCCGCACTTCGCCGAGAGCCATGGCGGAGCTGGAAGAAGTACGCCGGAGCTGGTGGAGGAGGCAGAAATAATGCTGACATTGGCCATCACCACCACCACCACCTGGAGATGACACTCCACAGGAACAGCGGCAGGAGCGTCCCCAGAGCATGTAAGCGCTGTTTATTCAGTGATGACACAGGTATGTAACGCGACACTATAGTCCTAAAGTATTTTTTCCTTATGATAAGATTTGATTAAAACTTTACTTTTTTTATCGTTTAGGATAAGATTTGGTTAAAACTTTTCGTATATAATTTTTTCTCTCTTGTAATTAGACTAATCTTTTTTTTCCAAGCCCTTGTATTTAGCCTAATCATTTATGAGAAATTATCGATGGTCGAAATTTTATAAGCGTAACTAAATCTTATCGTAAAAGATAAATACTTTTCGATGATGGAACTCAATCTAGTCTGTGCATGTGCCAAACTGCAGATCAAGATGAGTGTGAAGCGAAGGAAGACGACGATGACGAAGATGTTGTGAAGGGCGTGGTAGAAGGGGGGTACTACTTCGGCAGGAACGGGCGGGTGGGCGAGTACAACCTGAGGGAGGAAGACAAGGAGGAGATCTCGCGCTTCCCCGTGCCGCTTCACCCTGGGAACCCCGTGTTCGTGCACGTCATCCACGCCGCCCACATCCGGACCAGCCGTTATAGCATTCTGGCAAGTGATTCACCTTAGTTCTTTTTTTTTTTACCGTCATTGCTCAGTTCAGAAAGGTATATATTTTTTTTTCGAGCGTAAGGAGTGTTTGTTTGTAAGTCCTAATCACATCGGATGTTTGATACTTATTTTATAAATAGTAAATGTAGAGTATTAATAAAATCCATCCATAATCGTGGACTAATTCGCGAGACGAATTTAATGAACCTAATTACTCTATGTATAGTCTATTTAATGCTATAGTAAACATTTACTAATTATGGATTAATTAGGCTTAAAAAATTCATCTCGCGGATTAGCTCTCATTTATGAAATTAGTTTTTTACTAGTCTATGTTTAATACTTCAAATTGATGTCTAAACATCCGATGTGATACGTGGCTAAAATGTTTAGCCTCATCTAAGCAACCTCTACAAACCAGTCACCTAGAGGTTCTACCATGTTCTGCTGATGGCAGAAGTAACCAATACCATTTTCATTTATTCTAATCTAATAGATCAAATCTATTTACATTACCACGTCAAATACTATCAGTATAATATTTTTTTCCTACTGGTACTACAACTCTTAAAACGGTTATGGATTTTGTATACTACCAGCAGAGAACACTTCGGTCAAGCTCATGTCATTGGGTCCAGATTGTCCGCTGTTCATGTGAGGAGTATAGTAACAAAAATACCTAAAGTGTCAATATATTGCAGACACAATATTTTTTGGGTGATACTGTATAGTACTGTAGCAGTAGATCTGGTCCGTTTGTTTTAATCCAATGGTCTAAATTCCGGTTACTGTAGCCCTTTGCAGTAGCATGAATCCGGATTGCATGTCATTATATTGCAGTTTTCATTTCGTTTATTGGCTGGAATGGTGAGAAACGGTATTTGGTTTTTGGTCAGGGCATGTCGCCGGAGTTCGCCGGAAAATATCTGGGGGCGTTGAAGGAGGTGGTGCTGGAGAGGGCGAGCAGGAGGGCCCAGTGGCGCGTCATGTTCGTGCACCGTCATAACACCCGCGGCTTCTACGGCGTCGGCTGGCGTCAGTTCGCCGGCGACAATGGCCTCGCCGCCCACGACGTCTGCCTCTTCGAGCTCATGACGGCCGACGAGGCCGGCAGCCGCCGACGCCGGCGGCCGACGATGACCGTGCACGTCCTCCGGAGGGTGCGCGGCTGTTTCGTGCTGCTGCGCTGACACTGTGCCGTGTGTTTGGATTTGCAGCTGCCCAACCGGTGAACTGAACCCAGCTGGTCGCCTCTGCTTTGACCAACGTGTGTATCTATTCTATCTTTCTACTACCACTATGTAACGTAAGTATGAATGTACGTACCTGGTGATGGCCAAGCTTGCATCTCTTCTTCTGGTCCAATGGACGCAGATCTCGTGGTGCATGGGATCTCGATGAACATCAGTATAAAGTTGTTCTGTGTATCTCATTCACTTCATACAAAACCACAATGCTTGCAGCAGAAAAAAAAAAGGAACATGAAAATGCGGCGACAACTTTTACACAGATCTGAATATCTTAAATAAGAACAGAATGAAAAGGAACAGCGATGCAGCCAACATTTCACAACAAAATGAACATAATTACGGAGTAAGTGTTAACAATGGATTATTATAATGTCGAAATCGTGTTGACTGATGTTTTCATTTGGGGACTGGTGGACTAATAATAGGGAGTTTCTAATAGCTTCCGATTAGGCAGGGGAAACGAGCCAGAAAGGTTCTGTAACCCACAAAAAAAAATCGCATCATATCAGAGGAAGGACAGCACTGTTCAAGCCTCAATTACCTGCAAAACGAGGTGGCATTTCATGTAGGCTGGACATAAAAAACGAATACATAATAAGATGGGGACAATAATTTAGTTCTTTCATTACACCAAATTAGCATGATAAAGTCAATAATATATGAAATGGAGAGAAACAGAATTCTGATATTACAATGCATGTTTGGAGGATTTATGATAACATCATGGTCGAAAAATGTTTCTTCTTGAAAATGAACATAATTGGAAAACCTTGACAGAGACATTGGTACAGTCAATGTCAGTTGTTGAATACATAAATGTTGCTGCAACTTTCAACATATTATATATAAGACCCAATCATCAAAATTAGTGGGTACTGGGTACATACATGTTCTCTAGGCTTTGTGATTTTATCTGTATACTCACTAGATCTAAAGCTCAACATGCAAACATCTTACATCATCACTCACTAGCAACTATTATATCTTTAAAGCTCATGTCAACATGCCATATCACCTATAATTTATTAGATTCTAAAGCTTAATATGCAAACATGTCAAATTGTCATCCCCTAGATCATTTTCACAATATTTCAACATATACTCATCCATCATTGCAATATTAATGTATATTTATCCATGTATTCTGTAGCAAAGCACGGAGCATCATCTAGTTTGCAATAAAGATATGCCAGTAGCAAGCATTAAGAATATTATTGTTGAAGAAAAACATAAGAATTTTAGTCTCAGGATGTATATATAAAAAAGGTGTTGGCGGCCCAAATTTATGACATTATAAAGATAAAGGAACTTAGATATAAAACTTATATTTTTCACCATTTCACCCCAGTAAACCAATATGCTATTTCTTTTCAGCTATATGGATTGAATTAGCTGATTGCTCAACAAGTCAAGATTAATAAAATGACAGAAGTACAGTGCTTCAACATTAGCACCTTCACCATTCTTTAAACTGGCATCCCACGTGTCATGCATCATCTCCATTTCCTAACAGATCCCAACCACAGAAATCCTCAAGTCAACAAAACATTCAGTATTGCTTAAAAAAAAGTGTATTTGAAGCTAATTTACATGGAGAAAATTTGCTAACAAAGCAGTGACTAGCACAAATTATGCAGTCAAAATGAAAAAAAAAATAATGCAGCAACAGCAAACAAACCCATTGCAAACAGGAACAGGACTCTCTTATATTGTACATGAATAAATAGTTTAGACAATCCAATCAGAGAAGGAATCACAAAGCAAGGGATGGCTAAACAATGTATAACATGATGGTAACAATGGAACATTTCAATGATAGTAACTGCAACCGATACAGAAGCCATGAAATACCAGTATCATTGTGTCAAAGAAAACAAGTTTATTCCCATGATTCCGTTACAGTCATTGGATGTGCATTATTACTGTTTGCAGTGATGATCATTGAGCATGGGGCAGAAGTACCAATGATACATCTAGCCCATATTATCACGCATTAAAGTGTAGGTCACATAGCCATAACACAATTAACATAACAAAAACGCAAAGTAACATCTCACATGGCACATAAAAACGCTAAGTAACAATATATGCCAAATTTCAAGGGGAATATACAATCAAATTTATCTCCATCAAAACCTTTAACTGCCAAGGCCATCTAGCAGTAAATCCAACATACCAGTAAGCCCTAGAATGGTACACTTGTCACATAATTGTGCCTTAAGAGTAATGGACATCCTTATTATACAACTTCAATTGTTTGTTGATAAAACATAACAGTTAGGGAAAGGGGGGACATACAGCATCTTAGGGAATGGGATCCCAAATCATTCTTTATGTCCTCTTCATCAACCATCTTTCCCATTTCCCCCTATGAAATCCCAATTTTGATGTCCTTATATTAGTTGTAATGCAACTTGATCAAAGAGAAACTAAAAGACAGCATAGGATAAAGCCCTCACTCTAGTGTTTCACTTTGGTCATTGAACAACAGAATAAACAAAAGAAATCGGATTTCATGGCATGATGAGATTATATAGTCAAAATCTCCTAAATGTTGAAAATAGTATCAGTGAAGTTCTTTTTTTTAAAAAAAAAGTAAGCATCAGTTCAGTTAATTTAACCCACAAAGAATAGTTATGTTCACCTGGCAACAATCTCTCAAGCACTGGCACAGAGAGTTAGCACCACAATGAAGTAATTCTAGGAAGTGTTCTAAAATAAGGTCTATAAGGCCGCATACAAGGAATGTACCACAACCCTGTAATGCTTAAGTCACATAAGAAACTTGTTATACTGCTAATCTAGATTGAATGTTCATACTAGAGTACCTATGGTTTGGGTTAAGATAAGTAGCTTACAGTTCTTTTAACCTTGGAGAAAAACAAATGCACAACTGCAATCCTCAGCTAGTTATGATAGTAATGCCCATACAATTTAAGTCTGATCAAACAGCTACTAACAGGAAACAATGGACATGGAAATTCTAACTTAAGCTTCATAGATAACCCTACACATAGGCACAAATACACCATCACGGTCTACCAATTGAATTCAAACAGAGAAAACCTTAGCCACTCTCAGTAATTCCAGTGCTGATATATTATTAATAAGACGGTCTACAGTCCAGCAAATAATTTTACATCGAAATCAAGATTCCAAGCAGCTTTGCATATATGGCAGAAGCTCATCAAAAGCACCCCACAACCACCCACCCAAAGAAAAGCTTGAGAACCAAGATTAGCTGGCCATTCCACCAACGCATAATTAACAAATCATCACGGGGGTGTTATCAATTGTGCGAACACATAAAGTACGTATCTAGAATGGAAGATGCAATATTTGATTCTAACAAATATATGCCATAAGATGGTGGTTGATTGTATCACGATTCATGATCACTAACTTGCTAGCGATCCTGACAAGTGCGGCAAAAGTGGGTACCCTGGGAGAGCTCACAGCACGCCCGCACGTTCGCCGACGGGTGCCCGGTCAGCCTCGCCGCCACCGCCGCCGGCGACCCCATCATCGCCGCCATCGGCCTGCACGGGCCAAAACCCACCCGTCAACACCACGCCATCCAACATCTAGGGTGCGCGCGCGCTGTGTTCTGGTTACCTCGCAGCAGCGAACGGCGAGAAGGCCGGGACGCGGCGGCGTGGGGCGGAGGGGAGCGGAGCCGCGCGGATGCGCGAGGCGGAGGCGGAGGCGGAGGAGGAGGAGGAGGCGCGGCCGCGCACGGCGGCGAGGAAGGAGCGGGAGGCGGCGCCGCGGCACGCCATGGCCTTGCAATCCGTCGGACGCCCGGCGCGGGATTCCGGCGGTGAGGTGGGATCGAGACGGAACGACGGCTGACGCGGCGGCGCAAGGCCGGAGAATGTTAGGGTTTTAGGACGACGGCGGCACGGTGATGGGCTCTCCAAACCCACCATTGCAGGCCATGGGCTTCTTTCTTCACATGGGAGAGAGACAGACAGACTGGGCTCAGCCCATGGTGCTCTTCTTGAATCTTGATCTTGAATTTTTTTTCAACTTCGATGTAAATTTCTAGGGTTCAACAAAAATCAAGAACAGCAGGGTCAAATTTCTCGTTATTATTCACGAAAAAAAGAATCAGTGATAAATACATTGAATTTTGGATACGTCAGGCGTTCTCGCTAGCTAGGATGCAAAAGAAGGCGAAAAGAATCATCCTGTTCGTACGAACTAGTGCAGCTAGCAATCGATGAACTGGAACGCCTCCGGGTATCTTCTTGGTTTCTTGGACAGTCCTAGCTCCGGCGTGGAGAGAGGAGACAAACGATCAACAGTGCGCGCGTGCTTCCTCACGAACACGAACCTGAACAAGAACATGCATATGCATAGTCCTCTCTCCGTCTCAAAAAAAACCAATTTTTTATTTTTTACCTTCAATTTTTCACTATTCGTCTTATTCAATTTTTTTTATTAATATTTTTATTTTTATTAGATGATAAATCATGAATAGTACTCTACGTGTGACTAATTTTTTTCTAATTTTTAAAATTTTTTCAAATAAAACGAATAGTTAAACATTAGACACAGAAACCAAAGAATTCATTTTTTAACAGAGGCGTAACGTACCTTGGACTGCGAGCTCATCGATCCCGAGGAGTTCCTAGCTATATACTATACTATGCATTGCTGCTCCGTCTCTCGAAATGTCTGATACTGTATAATTTTTTATTTATTTAGCTATTTCTAAATGTATATATAGTTACGTGTGTGCGCGCGCCGTATTGCTATGAATTTGGAAAGGCTTAAAAATTACTCCCTCCATCTCTGAATGTTTGACGCCGTTAACTTTTTAATACACGTTTGACTATTCGTCTTATTCAAAAAATTTACATAATTATTAATTATTTTATATCATTTTATTTATTGTTAAATATATTTTTATGCATAATATATACTTTAGATATTTTATAAACAAATTGAATAAACTAAATAATCAAACATATATAAAAAATCAATTGCGTCAAACATTTATGGATGGAGAGAGTATTCTATTGTGGAATAGAGGGAGTGACTTGTCCTATAAGATTTAGAATTTACTCTATAATATAATAATTTCTACAACGATTTTTTTACAATCAACCAGCACTAAAGTTTCTCACATACTCGCTTTTCTAAATCAATCACAACTTTCTCTCATTTGATTTCACTAATTTTAATTCCTAATACACACGCTATATCAAAAATCCTGCCTACGTACATATAGTGTACTATATATATAGTTGTACCCGTACGAAGGACAAAAGCATACGATTAAGCCTATATATATATATATATAGATATATATTCCGCCAACAAATATTGAAATCTTTGAGTGCTCGCCATTGAACAGTCGCCTGAAAAAGCCCAACTCATTTATCAATTTTTCAGCGCCTAACATTCTTTTGAGATTCATGTTAGGGTTAAGTTAACCTTTTTTTTCATCCATCACCTCACTGCCACCCTCTATCTATGCACTGCTGTCTTCTGTACCATAGGTCATCTTCAGCGACCATCTCCGACGGAATTCTCATGCATGTCCATTTTGATATATCGTTATATTAGAGTTTGTGAAAGGAATAAATACATTAGAAATAGATAAAATATAGGATAATTGCATTTGTATTTAATGAAATGGAGGGTTCTCTAGTATTTTTATTTTTATATTGGTGTGTATAAAAATAGTGAAAAATAAAGTTATTTTTGGGACAGAGGAGCACATATATAAAAGATATAACCAATGACTTATGACTAGGATTGTCTAAAAGAAACATCTTTACGATTGCTGTCCAAAATCCGTCGAACTGATATAGCTTATGGCTGTTAATGATACCTGCTTGATTTCACATGATGAAAAGCGAATCCAAAATCCCAGCACTTTCAATCAAAGTACCAATCCTACACTCTAGCTAGTACCTGTCAAGTGTCCCAAACTAAAAACTGAACAGGCCTCTCTTTTTAATTGGAATTAACCATCAAGCCAACACCCAGCAGCCATGACATGTATGAACCCGAGCATTGAACATAAATCTTAGAGATGATTACATAATTTATATCAAGCCTGCATGGCAGTTTTTGAATTAAATTAAATTTTATGCAAATCCAAAATTAGGTTCTGTTTTGAAGTCAGAAAACACAATTTACAGGTAAATTAATGATATTTTAGATAAAATTACTGCTTTGTGCATAAAGATAAAAGTTTTGTGGTAGAAAGGGTCAAGCATACATGGCATAGAACACACAAAAAAAATTATGAATGATTTAAATCGGTACACTTAATACACTTAGTGAAATCCAGAAAAGTAATTAAATTAGTCGTACTTTGGACTGAAAGTAATTAACGTAAAACTAATGATCAGTAACCCCGTCAAGTGAGTGCTCCTAATGATGCATAGAAAGAAATTGAAATTCCTACATCAATTCATATATAAAATCCATACAGATGCACGGGTTGATACATGATACTGTAACTAATTAATTTGCATATCTATCGATTGTTCTGAAAACATATGTATATATAAATTCACATCTATTAAATGTCCAAGCTGGCCAGCTAGATACGTCTATACATGTGCATATGCATAATCCATTAATGTTTTGTTGGACCATGCATGTCACCATGCATGCATGGACCAGTTATTTTATATCATCCGGCCCCTCTGCAACAAGAAAGCTAGCCGATACTCCGTCCGATTTTTTTTTTACGCTGTCGAGACTCGTCGATCTTTGATCTTCGTCTTATTCAATCTATACAATTATTGACTAATTTAATTTATTACTAAAGTAACTTTTAAGTATGATTTAAAATTTTTAAATAAGACGAAGGGTTTAATGTGAATTAAAATATCAACGGCGTAAAAAAAAGAGAGAGTACATTTTTTTTAATTAATCGTACGTATCAACTTCTTTCTTGACTTGATCCCAAAGCTATGATGAGATTAAGTATGTCTGTCCATCTCTTTCTTTTGGGACAGATCGAAAGGTTGTTAATTAGCAGCTACAACGAGCCCAGGGACAGGGTCCAGTACTGGGGTTTAAATTAATCAATTGAAACAGCTAGATTTGTTCTTGCTTAGAAGATTTTTTTTTTAATAAAAGAGAGAGAGAGAGAGAGAGAGAGAGAAGTAACACTGATGCCGTTATATGCGATTGGTCCTGCTTTGTTCTGGACTTGTCTGGGCGACTGACGCAGTATAAAAATCCATTAATTGGTCCTGCTTTTGCTTGTGGACCATGCGTCCAAGTGAAAAGCGTTCAAACATGCCATCATGAGGAGTGGAGTATTTACTTAATTAGATTTGTAGCATCCCAAACTATAATCCAAAGTGTGGCAATTAGTATAGAATATTCATAACTCGCTTAACTCCAAGAATTTCGAACGTGAACTTTTAATTTAACACCAGCTATAGCTGTAAATAAACCTGTGTATTTGTGGGACAATAGAATGAGAGAAATATGATGTATTTCATTTACAACGAAAAAAATTGGCACCCCAAATTATACGTGTATATATGTATATGTAAGTAAGTATGTATGCATACGGTTAAGCTAGGGTGGTAATATACAAATATATATGTTTTACTTTTTTTCCTTGTCCAAATTTTAAATTTGAGTCCCTACTAATTGAAAGGACGTTATCACTACCAATCTTAAAACCAACATTAATTACCTTCCACATCGGTGTACCTTTCATATGAATTGAGCCTAAGATAAAATACAACTCTAGCAAAAAAAATCAAACAAAATGCTAGTCTATCTTTATAAAAAAAATTGGCAATGACTAAATCTTGGCTTTGCTAAACATTTGGAAAAGTTAGGAATGCCAGATAAATATATACGGAGGAGTTTTAGTCTCCGATGTTTTATCCATTACTCTTTAAACTATATATTTATTTAAATATATGGAGGAGTTTTTTTACAAATCTGCTATATACATTCATGATTTAACGTTTTGTTTTATTTTTATCTCAATTACATAGCATAGTAAACAACGGGTCCAAATGTGTTTAATTTAGTGGATATTTTGGAAATTTTGTGAGATAGCTCTTTTTTCCTCAAACGCGCAAAAGATTTGCACGTCAATATATTAGAAGAAAAGGAGTGTTGATACACGTCACATACGGCCAGACCGGCCTCTAACAGGGACCCCTAAGGGAAACAACGTGAGGGGGGAAGAGCCCAGACGCAACAAGCTAAACTCCCTACAGAACGCCCAAGAGGGGCAAACACACATGCTACACTACGCTAATCTCCCAACATGGCGCCAAGGGGTGCTACCCTAGCGGAGGACCACATCAGGCCCTCCGAACGGATGGCTTCGAGCACATCCTGGAGGGAAGAAAGCTCGTGATCGAAAACCTGATGATTGCGTTCCAACCAGAGCTGCCAGGAGATGAGAAGGACAAGGGAGTCAAAGCTAGCCTTCAGATGCTTCGGAATGAGGGCTCGACGAAGGCCACCAGTCCTGAAGGTAGGCAACCCTAGAGAGAGATGGAAGCACATCCTGTGACTATTAGAACCAAGAGCCAAATCTATCCAGTGAACACACATTCGAGAAAGATGTGGTTCGCTGTCTCAGAATCCTGGGCATAGAAGGGGTAGGCGTAGTGAGAATCAATGCCGCGCCTGAGTAGGTCTGATGTCCAACAACGGCAGTGAAAGACGAACAAAAGAAAGAATTTGCACTTTGCCGGACTGGGCCTTTAGCATGCCAGAGTAGATCAGTGCAAGGGAGGATAGCTACAAATAGGGCTAGCTCCTCCCTTGGATTACACGTATTTCATCATCCTTTTGAGAACAGATCCAATATATATGGATTTACTACAAACCGGTCAGATTGCAAAGTTAATTGTAAGGAAGAATTAGCTATTAGCAAAGGGATAAATATGTCGTACCAACAACTCTTGCAGTGAAGTAGAATGGCCGTGTTGTTCCCCTAGCTAGCGGGCGGTGTCCCCCTAGGTTCGAGAGACATACTCCCTCTGTCTTTTTTTTAACACCGTTATCTTATGTAAAAAATTATATACTTATAAATTATTTTTTTTTATAATTTGATTTATTATTAAAGACCTTTAAGCATGATTTATAATTATAATTCTACATATTTATGTGAAAATTTTAAATAAGACGAATGGTTGAATATAGATAAAAAATCAACGATGTCAAATACAAAATCATGAGGGAGTACTGTATGGTTGCATGCGCGTGTCCTAAGATACCTTAGTTCTGATGAATGCATATATATGGATCGTACCACAAGTACCTCTCTTAATGGAGGAAATTAGGCTGCGTTTAGTTGAAAATTTTTTTAGGAGAGATATCACATCAACACGTACGGTTATATATTTAAAGTATTAAACGTAGTCTAATTACAAAACAAATTTTAGATTCCGCTTGGAAACCGCGAGACGAATTTTTTAAGTCTAATTAATCCGTCATTAGTGCATGTTGGTTACCGTAGCACTTATGACTAATCATGTACTAATTAAACTCAAAAGATTTATATCACGATTTTCTCATAATTGTATAATTAGTTTTAATGTTTATGTATATTTAATACTTTATTTAGGTGTCAAAAATTTGATGTGATGTTTTTAGAAAAAAAATTTGGGAACTAAACTGAAGGGCCTTAAAGAGAAACTGTTCTTGTTACCTCATGAATCTGAATGCATGCTATTGGTAGCTAGTACGCCATGCATTTCCGCACTGATAAATATTGTAGCACGCACATTGGCATGCACACTCGGAGGCAGACAGATTTATGCATGCGAGCTAGCTGCTGCTCCACTTATTACATATGACCGATCAAAAAGGAATCGAAAAGCAAAGTTATGTGTATCTGCACTATCAATGCACATTTTGACTGATCGATGGATCCATCCATGCATGCTTTTTTTTTTTTGTCTACCTTAGCTAACAAACCCCTGTCTATCTCTATTTATCTTTGTACTGTACTTGGTTCAGCCATCCGATCAAAAATATTTGTTGTCTGAAATAATATTTGATTAAACTTGTAAATTTTTGATAATCAATTATTTCTTAAATAATTAGTTTAAATATAAGCCAAATGATATATAAACATATTAGGTTTTAAAATTTTATTTTAACACAAAAAAATACTTATTGAGATCTTAAAAAATTGACCAAATCTCACACCAAATATTATTGACCGTGGGGAGTACTATGTAGCTAGTCGCACGTCTCGTCACCTTTTTTTTCCGTAGAAATAATTGAGAAAAACTGAATCACCACAAAGTTTGTCCCCAATCATGATTTAATCGATGCCGGACCTTAATTAGCTGTGTGTGGCCTGCTGTCGCCACTCGCCACCATAAGAAATTAATATCTAGTACTACAAAGTACATCATATTGCTGATGCATGCACATAACACAGCTCAAAACCGTACATCATTATCTGCAATGACATTAGTATTGTATTATGTGACAGTAGAAGCTAGGTTAATTAAACTGTTTATTATTATATTATGTTTAATATTTTTGCTGTGAATGCACGTGTTTGCTCGAAGCCTCTAAAAATAAAATTTCTGAAAAAGAAAATCTCCATCTGCATCGTTTAGACCACTTCCTCATATATCTAGACTATTTGTAAGGTTTATTTATCAAATTATTAATTTATCACGTTAATCAAATAAACAAACATTCAAAATGATATGTGCAATTAAATATCGATCACTAGCGCATAACACTAAAAGGATGACGGCTTAGATGTGTCGGTCGCTCATCTAAAACCAACAAATATAAGGTATTTCCCAATCTTCCAGGCCCTTAATTAGGCTTGGCTAAGATTTATAACCGACACGATAAATACACCATTAGTGACCTCGATGAGCCATTCAGATCCATGACACATTTACACGGGGGTGGGCAGATCTTAAAGAAGATTGACTATATGTTAAATCCAAAGTAACTTATATTATGAAACATATGGATGGAGTATATATGTTTTTGGGATTAAGAAATCTGTTCTGTTCGACGTGTCATAACCATTTCATGTATTTCTTTTCCTATATATGGAAGCAATATTGACTCAATAAAATCGAGACGGCTCTTTTTTCTTTTCGTGGAAATCAATCAGTGACGAGGCCAGTCCCGGCACAGATGCTCCTTTTCTCATCAGTGCCGGCATAAAATCCAGCAATAGAGGTTGATGAACTGGTTTGTGTAGGGCCGATGTCTCAAACAAGACCGGTAAAACGTACCCGTTCTAAGAAAAATAATTTAAAAAAATGATCTCTAGCTATATAGCCAGAAGATGCTGATTACACCTATCGTTTTAGATAAGATTAAGGCCAAACTTTACTATAAATAAATTTTAAAATATTTAGTTTGAAAACACTAGAAAAACATGTATAGATCAATGAGCTTTCAAAAGTACTTTTGTTTACTGTATATATTTAACAAAAAATTATAGTCAAATATATATTTTGAAGACAACTAATGTCGATATTGTCCGGAACGAGAGATATAGAGTGATAGTAATTTTTTTTCCTTTGGAAATAAATGGTGTGGGAGCAATTAAAGATATATGGCCCGGTCTTTAACTGGCACACGGCCACAGAGGTAGGGGCCGGACACACATGGCTTAATTTCACCAACCAATTATAGTTTGTATGCTGCATATTGCCAACTTGTCCAATGTCTTGTTGCCGTACGTATGTGTATATACGTAAATGCGTGCAGATCGATCGGCTGCAGGCTGCATGCAGCAAGCAACAGCCCAGCCGGTCCCCGGCCGGCCGAATCCATCCAATATCATCCATGCATCACGTACAGAAAGTATAATAGCATGATACAAACCAATTATAAATCTATATAGAAATAAGAGCGAATAAAAAATAAAAGTTGCTGGCTCTCATGAAACAGCTAGCTAGAACTAGAGCTACCAAATGTATTAAATGAAAAAGAGATACGAGAAAATATTGAAGCCAAGTTTGTAGTTAACCTACTGGACATATATATTAGCTATAATATAAATTTATAGGGAGTATATAGTTGGTTATATTATTAAGCATTTAAGCTCGTTTGTTAACAGGAATACGTGCGTACCGTGCGATCTGTCGGACGCACAGTAAGCTAGCTAAACGGATGGATATATGGATCGATCAAACGCATGCACAGTACGTACTACTTTTTGTATGTACATTCCCACGTCGTTCCATCGGTTGTTAATTTGGTTTTGTCGTTGTCCCCTGTATCATGCGTGGATGTGTGTGTATATATATATTATGTATATACATACATGCCATGTATATATTGCATGTGTGTATATATATATATATATCACGTAACATGTATGCTAGTTAATTATTCTCTCCACTTATTTTTCATAATTCTCCTCGTTTCAAACGAGGGTGTAATTAAACTTTTCAACTTTAACTATTAATAATTTTAAAATATTTACTGTAAAAATAGATATTGAGTCACAAAAATATTTAAATAAAAGTGCATATTAATTTATTATATATATTTTAATAAAAAGTTATAATTAAAGATAGAATTATAATACCACGTCCTTGGAAAGCTTTCTCACGGAGACAAAGATGTCACCATTTTTCTTGATGTGTTCGTAATTAAATTAAGGTGCACGTAGAATTAATCCCAGTTGCTCCTTCTCTACGCAACGCACATGAATGCAGAATCGACCCATGTCCCGTGTGCTACCTCTGCTTTGACCGGTTGCATGGGTCAATTAGTGGAGATAAATAAGTGACTGCATGCCACGATCGATGAGCTAGTATACGTAGAGCATAACCAAACAATTGCCGAAAAATCTATCCCTAGAATTCTCTACTTGGGATTTTCAGTTAGATTTTTAGTCGTGGGATATAGCTAGGTTTCTCTTTCCAACCCAAAACTACAAATTATTACTACCTTTGTCCCTAAATATTTGACGTCGTTGACTTTTTTTTATACGCGTTTGATTATTTGTCTTATTAAAAAAATTGTCAAATATGTACAACTAAAAATATATTTAATAATATGTGAAATGATATAAAATAATTAATAATGAAGTAATTTTTTGAATAAGACGACGTCAAATATTTAGGTATGGAGGGAGTAACTCCTTAGTAATAAAAAGTGTGGCCACCCCAAACTTCGAACCGAGGAAAAAAAAAATCACTCGCAAGTGCAAGAAGAACATAAAAAGGGATTCTGGAGAATGAGAAGAATTGAAAAGGGAGGATTGAGAGCACGACATCTCCCAAAAAATGAAGACCGAGAAGGAATGGAGGGTTCCAATTCTTTGCGGCCAGCTATATATTTAGGGAGTTTGGGTCAATGTTTCACTAATAAAGCCAAAATGGATTGGAAACCATATTGTACTGTTTCTGTTGGTGATGCTAGGATTGTTTGGTTGTCTGCAGAGCTGATCCGCAACCTCGGATGACTGTCTAGGCTCGTTAGGCGGATACACCATAAGATTTAAATATTTATGGAGGAATTAGATTTTAGAGCATCCACTTGATATGTATAGTACTTTTAATAAAGACTAGTGGTGATAGTTAGAGGTGGTAATGGACTTAACTATTTTACCTATAAAATTTAAAAGTCGGGTTCAAAATGAGTTGAAAATAAAATTGTATACAGTTTTGAGCTAATTTTTTTTTAGGAATTAAATAGGATTATGAAAGAACTCATGGGCTTTAGCTCATTCCCACCCTAGTGATAGTGAATGACGAATCTACGTACGGTAACCACCACCAACAACAACTATCTATTTTTTGTGGCAAGGAAAAAATGATGGTGCGGGCTCAAATGACCCACGTGTCAACCAAGCCCTAACGCCAACTTTAAAGTTGGCGATGCTAGCTATGCAATCTACACGGACCGGCCACCACACTTATTTGAATAAAAAGATTATCCTTATCACATATGTATAAAATTACTCATGAATGTTACCGTAACCACAAAATATTTTCTAGGGAGAAAATTATGTATGGGCAGGGTGAGTTTTTTTTTAAAATATCTGTGGATACATTGATCGACAGAATTTTTATTTCGGACTATATATATATATATCTAAGTTTCATGCATTTAGAAAGCTATAAGATACAAAGTTTGAGATGGACAACCTAATAATGGTGGATGTGGACAATAACAGAGAGCCGTAGAGGATATTTGCTAGTGGCAGTTGGACACATATGACGCCCGCCCGCCCACATGGTGAGACATTCTATGCCTATATGTACGACGTATATATATCCAACCTACCTAGCTCTATACATTATCAGCGAAGATATATACAAATAAAAGGCACATATCATAATTTGGTTTCTCCTGTATATACGGGCCTAATTCGTCGTCTCCCTCTACAGGTCCCCCAACCCCTACACAAGGCCAGCCAAAACATGCCTGCAGATCGAGGCCAGCAATATTTGTAATTTGGCTACGCATTTCACAATGAGTAAAATTAAAATTTTAGATTACCATCTCAAAGAAAATTAATGTTACTCGGAAAATTAATACCGGTACGTGCAAATTAAGTTCCTGTATGATAAAATGACATTTTGCAAATGTGGAGAGCTCAAAGCTCTACTACTCGATTTGTTCCAAAATGCTCTTATTTGTACATATAGAAATGTACAATATATTCCACATGGAGGGAGTAGTAACAGCTACAGTAGTAAATACCATTGTTGCCGCATTTTCAACGATAGTTTAATTTCTACAAAATCCTTTTCTGTGTTAGGAAATTTCAAGACGACCAGCTTCTTTCCGGTTCCGTAATTAATTAAAGTAGACATGCATCGATGGTCGGTCTCTGGCTCTGGTGCGATGGTACACTGGCCAGTGTTTAATAAATAGCTAGGGTGATGATAATGGTATTTCCAAATTACATATTTATAAACGCAACACACACACACAGATATATATATATATATATATATATATATATATATATATATATATATATATATATATATATATATATATATATATATATATATATATATATATATTGTAAATAAAATATTACATGGAAGATTTTTTAATTAATCTATAATTAATATTAATTTAACATATCAAATCTTTTTTTCCATTTATTGGTGAGTTTAAATTGGTTTAGACTCCCTCCAACCTAAAATATAACATCTATAGTATTTAAAATTTGACCAAATATATAACAACTTCTACTATACGCCTACTTGTAACTTCATGTAATACGCCCAACTAAAGTTTTTCAGCTATTTTCTCTTATCAATTTATCATAACATTTCCCAATTTATTTTTATCAGCTTACTTAATACCAATATCCAGCCGTAAAACTTATATTCAAGGAAGGAGGGTTCAATAATACACACACTCTACGTACGTTGTAAGAGTAATACTACACACATTATAGCTACTTTATACGATGTTATTATCTATTTAAGAATGGAAATGGAAGGAGCACTTTAAACGAACAGTAGTCAGACAAGATGAGGTAACGCCGGGACTCACTAATTAATTTTTACACCCTTCCGAATATAAAGTTTCTTCTTGCATTCTTGGATATATCTAGGTAGCCACGCACGTGTGCTCTTTTGGATAATATCAGTCTCTTTTTTCACTTATGTTTATGTTTATAAATCAAATTGAAATTATTAATCTTAATTTTAGAGTTGGTTTAAGATGTTTTTTATCACAATTTATATTTTAATCTTTTCTTTAAATCGCTCAAAAGATTCATACATTTTATCCATGAATTGTTTATGTTTATAAATATATCATTTGTTTTTTAAAGAAAAAGCCAAACAATAAGACACTAATTATAATTATAGCTATAGTTGGATGCAATTGCAGCATAATGAGAAACTTTTTTATTAAATAAACCTTTTTAGCAAGTAATTTTATTACTAAACCACCAGACAAAAGTTTTCCAAAACTAAACCTTTTAGCCATGCCAGTATTATTGACGTGGCAAGACAACGCTGTCATGCAGCCTGGTCGGCATGTCATGGCGTGATAGTCCTGTTACTTGACAAGACAATGTTGCCACGCCACTGACAATGACGTGACAAGCCGTTTCGTCAGTCCAATGTCGGTGGTGTGGCCAAAAGGTTCATACTTTGAAAATATTTTTCTCCAAGGTTTAGTAATAAAATTATTTATTAAAAATGTTTAAAACATAAAAAAAATTCGCATAATGATACCTCCGAGTATACATGTAGATGAGAGATGGATCAAGCGAAGGGTTCAAAACTTCCTCCGTGACTCTATTCGTAAATATTTGAGGTTGTTGATTTTTTTTTATAGACGTCAAATATTTAAGGTTCTTTTGGAGAGGAGAAAAGTCCAAAGTGAGCTCAGTGCATGCATGTACGTCCGGGTGCGGTTCCGGCGAGCGAACGTCTCAGCCGGATGTCAGGAGTAGTGGGGTTCTGTCGGTAATCTATCACTGTCTCTTCCGGTTTTACTTCCCTATATATGGCTCTATATTTACTCTCCTTTCTTTAAAAAAAAATTCATAAAAACTTTAACAGGGTTCAGGGAAAAGTCCCTAATAATGGAGGTAAGCTGAATTAAGGAAACAAACTTCGCGAATTAATCGTGATAGAAACCTGGCAGCGATAAGGGGAGGAACATGCATGGAGAGGTGCGTGCGAGCACGTACGTGCACTTCGTTTGACAAAACCGATAATCCCCTTAATTCAGGTGCCTCTTCATGAGAAAAACATGCATGATTCTGTTGAACAGTAGATTTTAGTGTAATTGTCACCAAAACTCTTCAAAGTGATTACAAGGATATCACCGTTGAAATATGAGAGGCGCTGGGCTTGTTTGCGGCTACTTGTGTGACAAAGTAGATCACATCGGCACACGTAAAACGAAGAAAACCATTACCATATGATTAATTGAGTATTAGCTTTTGTAAACTTAAAAATAGATTAATCTGATTTTTTAAACATCTTTTAATAATTTTTAATAAAAAACATACAGTTTAGCAGTTCGGGAAGCGTACACGCGAAAAAGGAGGGAAATGTTTGCCTAGTGTGTCACTTGAGAACGCGACCATTGGCTTCAATACTAATAATAGGGGTTACGCAAGCATTTATGCTCAACTCGAATGGCAAACCTTACATGGTTACCGCTAATATATATGAAACAAAACAGAGGAAATCTCCAAATTCTAGACAAACATAACCGTGGAAGGTTTAGGATGGCAGCAAAAGAACCGTTGCTCGCTAGATCAACCTAGAACATCACAAGGGAAGACGAAGAGAACATGATCTGAAGATACCTTATAATCAATGGTACCAACGAACTATTAATAGACAGATCAGTACTGTTGACGCACACATTCTAGCATGCAACAAAATCTCTCCCACCAATAGAGGGAAATGGTGTGCTAGGGATTTGATGAAAATCGACCCTAGACCGATCGACACCTCTGTTTAAGACAACTTCCATAGCATAGGCTCACTGTTAGGTTCGAGCCAAAGCTTTCTAGGTTGTCGAAGAGGGATGCTCGAGGCATCATCCACAATGGCAACTTTGTCATCGGATACCTATGCCACAAACTTAGATCTGTTGTGCGATGACTGAGCCACATTATGCACTCTAGGTCTCTCTAACCTGCCCATGATACCACTCTTGGCCTCCACTAGCACGACCTATCGGGATAAATCTATAAGGCCATCTCAAGCAACAACCACCATGGCTAGAACCATCGCCTCCCAACCCGAACATGAAGTTGACGTCAACTGAACAAAGAAAGAAGAATATAAACTGTAGGAGGACATAAAGATCGGAGTGACCCCATACTAGGCTAACTAAACTACAAGGGGGTGAGACCTTCCCTTCCATCCGATGTCAGTGACGAGTCACTAGAAGTGAGCCGGGAAGTGGGGGTCAGGGAAGGGGTTTACTGTGGGGGATGTGGTTACCTCACAAACTCTCTAGGAATGATCTAGTGTTATATATTTACCTATGTAAACCGGCTTATTAGTCAGCCAAAATTTAAATTTTGGTACTCCATTTTAGAATTATTGATTTTGAGTTTTTTATGATAGTTTAATATTCACCTTGGCTCTTTAATCCCTAATAATATAGATATAAAATTTTTAACCATAAAATATTTTTGATTGTTTACTTATTTTTTGTATTACTTGTTAAATGTGTCTTAATAAGGAGAGTAGGAGAAGAGCTCTGATGCCAGTGGGGATATTGAGCGCAGGGGAGGTTGACACACTAACATGTAGCAATTGAAGTGCTACAGGCCAGGGTAGCCATCGAGGGAGTATCGATGGGCATGGATGCAACACTCCATCCCTCAAATTCGCATAGCACACTCAACATGTTTGAGTGAGCACATGTTCATATAGTATCCTACTTACACTTTCACTCTCACTTTGTGTAAAATGGTTAATTAATTAAGTCGGAGGTACTAGAAGGTCAAAACATTGTTAATGGGTTGTGGTATTACATTCTTCGCCCTCTCAGGGTTGACACCCCCAATGGCTTACCGCTACACGATAGGTTAATAATAAGTAGGGTCTCCCCATGGTGCCACCGTGTTGCGACATGTCGCTCCATGGGCCACCAAGTACATACATGCACAACATGGGTTGAGGCTCTAATAGCACCCATAATACCTTAGCACCCAAATCTGCATAGCCCACTTTATACGTTGGGTAGGCCCAAAGTTCACATAGTACCTGTTGATGCCAAAATTAACTTCTGACGCGTTACACACAAAGGCTTGGAGGTCTTTGTATCGCTTTAGTGCAGGACCTAAATTATGAGAATCTTAACTGAAAATAAGTGTGTCAGTCAGTTTGGCACTACAACTAACTAACAAGACATAAATTAAACACGAAAGCAAAGTTAAACTTAAAAGATTATATCGAATTATCGGCTAATAGCACTTTTAGGACATTAACCGATGAAACATATACATCGACTTTATAGGAATTTATAATTATCAAATGTAAATATAATTTATTGGCCAGAACATAATATAATGATTAATACATCACATAGGTTATTCGAATAGCTTAGTCACATCTACACTACCATGCAAATCGAACACACATACTAAATTAAGAATGTAGTTGCTTACATGTATAACACATTATACTAGCATTATAATGAATTGCAGTAACATGCTATATTGCTATAAAATATATGCATTGTTGCTATAATTACAGTAACATCGTGATAAAAATGTATTAACATGAGAATTGTGACCATGAGCATGGCTAGTTGCTAATAGTTTGTTTTTGTTGCACCATATATTATGGCAAAACTTATAAGTTATTATAATTTTATAGTAAAATTATAATTAAAATATAATAACATGCAGCGTGGCAGTAGTCCTAGTACATGTGGAGAACTAAAAGATTGTAATCTCAAGAGAGCAATATCTCTCGTGTTCTATATTATTTTTAAAAATTGTTTTCGCCATAATGCTTAAAAAGTGATTTTCAAAACTAGATCTATCGTGGCTATATTTTGATGTTGTAATTGCAATTAGTTGTCATGTTACCGTATTTTAGCATTCGTGTTACTGCCGTATTTTAGACAGATAAAAGTGACAAAAGGTGGGTTGTAGGGGGAAGTCAACGAGTGGGTTTGACTGATGGAGGAGCGCTTTGGCAAGCCTTTGAACGGGGCGGGAGGCGGGGTTAGGCCTTTGAAAGGGCGTGGGAGGTGGGTTTGACCCTTCAGATGGACCCAGGAAGGGATATAGAGTAGTTATTCTGTAGTGGGTATAAAATATGACTACAAAAGAGATTAGATGGTGCTAAGCATGGCTAGATAGCTAAAATTAAAATTTTATTCCATAACAGTTCTTAACTATGACACGTTACAGATATTTCATTCGCAACGGGGGTTTCACCCATTACCGATGACTTTAATATCCCATTTGTCCATAACAAATGAGGTGTCGTGTACTAGTTCCTCAATGTGCTAAAATGTTGAGCGTAAATTTTGGTAATTAGAGACATTTTAAAGGATAGTAAAATTACCCTCATACAATATGAACTATTGATATTTATGAATTACACAGAAATAAGGAGATATGCATCGTACGTGTCAAATCAGTTTTAGAACCCATGCATCCACTCAGTTAGATGGAGACCATTCCTTGCTGCTGGTCTGCTACAGCCCATCAATTAAGAAAGCAAACATGTTAATATGGCCAGATCGAGCCGCTGAAAGAAAAACACCAAAAACAAATTAAAACAAGAAGAGCAGAGAGAAAAATTTTAAAACAGAAAAAAAAGAAAAGAAAAAGGATTGCATGGCAATACAGTGGTGCCTGCTCCACCTCGATCCCCCATGCATTTCGATCAAACACAGCCAGCCCCACACGCACAAAAAAAGCTACTACTCCTCCAGTTTCTTCCACCAACTTCGCTATTGCCAATGATGCTGCTAGCTATCCCCCGCCCCCAAATTTGTACCATGAGACACCCAACAACTTCCTCCATTATTCTATCTCTTGCATCTACCCCCTCCCTTCTCACCCACAAACACAAAGCCCTATGCAAGCAAGAATCATATGCCACTCATGACCTAATCAACCAGATCCCTAGCTATCTTCTTCTGATCACTACTTCATTTCTTTCTTCTTCTATTATCTAGCATAGTAGTAGCTAGCAAGAAGAAGCTTTCAAAGCTGCTAAAAATCCTTCAGTGTTTTCTCTCCCAAGGAACAGCAACACATTGTACAGCTGCTAGCTGCTAGCTGCAATGGCAACCACTGCCGCCGCCCCGGATCTGTCACTCCACATAAGCCCGCCTTCGCCGCCAGACATGGCTGGGAGCAGCGACGGCGGCGAGCTGATGGAGCAGTTGGCTGAGCCAAAGCTGTCTCTAGGGTTCGGCACGACGGCGTACAACGATGGCGGCTGCAATAACCTCCAGCAGCAGCAGCGGCTGCTGCACCAGCCTAGCCAGATCCAGAGATTCAAGAAGAGCGCCAGCGGCAGCTCTCTGCCATTGTGCGGCGGCGGTAATAGCGGCGGTGGCGCGGCGAGATCTGCTGGGAATGGTGGTGGCGGCGGCGGCGGAAAGAGGAGCTCTAGGGCTCCAAGGATGCGGTGGACGACGGCACTCCATGCGCACTTTGTGCAAGCCGTCGAGCTTCTTGGAGGCCATGAAAGTAGGTTCATCATGCATGCATCTGCACATGACCTTGGATGCAATTAATTAATGCTGGCTGCTGCTTCTTCTTCAATTATTCCCTTTTGCTGTTTGTCTATTTCAAATCGAGGTGTTTCTTGGACTAGCTGAAGCTTTTTCACAATCGCATGAGCCAAGCCAATTGTGTGTCATATTAACTTCTTTTGTGTTCTTTCATTTAACCATTTTTTTGGTGGGATTCTTGTATGATTTTTTTTTTGGATTCTTGTTTGATTTCTCACATGTTCCTCTTTGTTTTAAAAACTTCTCATAATCAAGTACCTATTTAAGATTTCGTTCATTATGAGAATATGCGACATATTTTGTTGTAAAATGGAGATATTTTCTCTATGTTTCTAGGAGCAACACCCAAGTCAGTATTGGAGTTGATGAACGTGAAGGATCTCACGTTGGCTCATGTTAAGAGTCACCTGCAGGCAAGTAAACTAGAAGTCCTCAGTTACTCTAGTCCATATCAACATTAGTTCAAGAACAAAATATTGCTAGTATATATAATTGTATAATGATTTTCTTGACCAATTAACTTTCCTTTTCTTTAATTTATAATTTATATATAAATGTAGGATCCCTCTCACTATATATAACTTTTGCAATCTCATACAGAAAACGTTAACGTAATCAGTGTTTTAATTGCAAGATCGAGTAAACCAAACGGAACACGCGAGAGGTTTAGTCAATTCTGTCCATTCTCTTTTCATCTTTGTTTTACATGCTTGCTTGACCTGGTGCAGATGTATAGAACAGTGAAGGGAACCACAGACAGAACATGTGCTGAAGGTAAAAACAAGGCCTAGAGAAAATAATTTATTCATTTTCAGACATATTTTCTTGTCTAAGTTGATCATTCATCAGTAAGGTCAAATCACATAATGCATGCTAGCTGAATTATTGACATGGATGGGATGTATGTGGTTTTGCCAGTAGTGTCCCATAAAGCTAGCATGCAGTCTAGCTTGCACTGCATTCAGAGTTTGTACCATTCATATATAGTTTTTGTGGAGGCATATACTGAACTATTCCATTCATAACAAAAAACCACACATAATTTTATATATGAATTAATTGGTCATACATGCATATATGTGGTGCCTGCAGGCCATGCACAGATGAGAGATATGGGCTTTCTGAGGAGAGGAGGTGGTGAAGTGGATGCTTTTGATGTGCTTGGCAACGCTTCTTCCATTGCAATCACCAATATTAGGTTAGTACACTCCACATAATTAATTAATTGTGGTCGATTAATTCTTATATATATTGTGTAATCAATGGAACAAAAACTGAATATATCCAGCCAGGTATATATATATATATATATATATATATATAGGGTTTCCCTTTTTACACGAGAGGGTTTCTACATTTTATATATTTCGATTTTGTTTTTCCATAATCAGAATTAAATCATTGTATTGTTATGGCTCTGCAAGTCGCTGCATCCTCCATTTTCTCCATTTGGATGCATGTTTGTTTGATTTGAGCATCTTCTGTGCATGCAATTAAACAAATATGTTTTTATGCACATAAATGCTTGTTTCTGAAGTATGTGGGGCAGTTTAAATTGCATGGCAGAATTTTGGAGTTATTAATTTGAATGTGCATCACAACTAAACTCATGTGCCAAATTGATTGCACTCAGACGTAAGAATATATGTGCGCTCCAGCTCTTTGCCAGTTTTTTTTTAATTAAGACTTGCCTTTGAGTTATAATATGTTTTTTTTAATTAAGACTTGCCTTTGAGTTATAATATGTACTATGCTCATGTTAACTTTCTCTAGATAAAAATAATTGTGTGAAGGGGTTTGCATGGAAGGATGTTTTTTGCTACTACATTAATAAAAAAGTGCAAAAAATTACATTAACAAAAAGTCAATCATATGGATATATGATCATGTTTACATATTATTTTTATATGGCTTGTATCCCATAATGTTGCAGTTAATGGTATATTGCCCTACTCTTTGGTCTCCTGCATGTACTTAAGCTTGATATTCAACCATGGACCAGGCATGCATCTAAGGAATTAATTAATATTACTGTCAGTTGTGTCCGGCCTAGAACTCCTGTTTAAATACGATTCTTATTAAACAGCATCTGTAACGCGCGCATTTAGAAAGTATAGCCAGTAATTGATCTTAAGACAGAGAGCAGATTTCTGAATCAGGGTGTTTTGTCCTGCAGTGTACAAGTTAATACTCTAAATATTATTAAAAGACCAGATAATTTACGATTCAAATTAATGGTTTTTAGTACAAATGGTTGTCCACAGGTTATAAATGGAAAAAAAAAGAGGGGATCATTAAATCGAATATTGATCAGTTATGAATACGTACTATTCCACAAACAAGCATGGGATTTTTCATATTTATGAAGTAGACGAGAGTGATGGTGCGAAGGATTTTATAATTAAGAAGCTGTGAACAGGAATATTCAATATTGTTTCTATTATATAGCACTATATATTAATATAATCCATAAAGTATAAAATTGTAAAATGTATTTTAAATATTTTAAAACTAAATATATTTTATGGGTCAAATAATAAATAATCTCTCTATGAATATTATTTACTTTATATAAAGGAAGAGTAACTTATTAATATATTGTTTTCTGAAGAACTTCTTTGTCTGAAGAATTGAACTATGTACCGAATGATGTTTGCTGCAGCTTTTTACCCACAACGAGAAATAATCATTATCAGGATTTATTGCAAAATTCATATATTATTAAATTAATTACAACCTTATTTTATACCTAAAATAGACATAATTAAGAATGGTGAATATTTAAGCTATATTTAAAGGATATGAGTGTGTTGAACGACTTACTTAAGCATATGTAATATAGAGAGCAAGTGAAGTTTTAGCATATTATTGTGCTGATTAAAATGTTGGTTAAACTCATACTAAATCTATCTTAGTTACTCGATATTGATAATTTTTCCCTCCCATTATCATATTTTTTTTGGTGGAATTAACTTATATTTAAAGGATAACTGTGTGTGAACTTAAAATAAATGTACTATTTATATTAGGCCTATGCAGTAGAATATGTGAAATTTTAGCATATTATTATCGTTGTGCATATTAAGATCTTGGTCAAAGTTACAAATCTTTCTTATTTGTGCATCTTTCATAACAACTTTTTTCTCCCATAAGTTCTGTGTGATGTGAGGGGTTTATGGGTCGCCAGTACTCCTTTTTTTAGCGTAACAATGGCACAAGACCTGTCAAAATATATTAGCAGAAGAAACGAACTAGAGAAAGAGTTTAGTTAACAAGATGGAGTGATGGAGAGAAACAACTAGCCCTAGTAATCAAGGTATATATCAAGGTGGTTTGATTGCCATGCTTCTTAGGTTTACATCTTCCTTGGTATGACGTGCCACCTGCATGCATTTTTGTATTGTGAACTCCATTGAAAGATATGTTGAATCCGTTCGATCCAAATGTTCCACCATGAGGTCATTAGAGCAGAAACGACCTTGCTTTGTGTTTCTTTTGGTCTTGAAACTGCAATTTTTGGCCACCAATCTTGCAGGGTTGATTGGGAGGGGAAACAGTTTTTAGCACACGGTGTGTAGGTCCACCCGTGTGCTTGCATGTCATCTAAATAGTCATTAAAAATATGAAAACATTTGACAAGATAGATTAATATGAGTTATATCACTCCACCAACATGCAAGTTTAAATTCAACTTCTATAAATTGTAGCAAATATAACAAACAAAATTGAAACTAGGTATACACATATTCATAATTGTTTTTGTTATATTTGCTACAATTTATAGAAGTTGAATTTAAACTTGCATGTTGGTGGAGTGATATAACTTATAACTTATATTAAACTATCTTATCAAATTTTTTATATTTTTTAATGACTATTTAGATGACAAGCAAGCAACGAGTGTACATACACCCGTGTGCTAAAAAACCGTTTCCTCATTGGGAGGGCAAACGTCAATTGTAGGCAGGATGTTAGCTTGTTCCAAACTGTGATAGTGAAAATATTGCACTGTCATATAGGGTTATTGGTCCTTTTTCGGCACAAAAATTGAGTGCTTCTAACTTGGCCGTGGTATTTCTCTCACTAGATATCAACCATATGGATGAACACATATATATCTCCCAGAGAAGAAGGTAGCTATAGCTAGCTAAACTGACAAATATTCCTGCATACGTCTGGTGTACTTAATTACGTACTACAGCCATATATGTTGTCCTTCTCTCGTGATTCAAACTCTCATGCATTACATCCTCTGGTGTATATATGCAGCAGCAGAGAGCAACACAGCCATATACTACACTACTACTACTAATTAATATATCACACACTGTATAGTACTGTATATCCTAACACAGGGTGCAGTGGGCATATGGCCTCAACGAGGGGACAAGTCTTGGAAGCAGTTTATTAGCACACGGGTGTATATACACCCGTTGCTTGCATACCATCTAAATAGTCATAAAAAAATATAAAAAATTTAACAAGATAGTTTAATATGAGTTATATCACTCCACTAACATGCAAGTTTAAATTCAATTTCTATAAGTTGTAGTAAAAATAACAAAAATAATTATGAATATACATATAGTTAGTTTCAGTTTTGTTTTTTTTTTTTTTGCTACAACTTGTAGAAGTTGAATTTAAACTTGCATTTTTATGAAGTGATATAACTCATATTTTTTTATGACTATTTAGATGGCATGCAAGCATACGAGTGTACCTACGCCCTGTGCTAAAAACAGTTTCCCGACAAGTCTTTAAAGGAAAAGTAATGCCTAGCTATCACTGTTTGCAAAAAATAAATAACAATAAACATTTGTACTGGTTGGAAGAAGGTCATGATGCATGGCAAAGACTTTCTTCCCCATCTTCTCCTTTGCTTGCAGTACAGTTTGTTGCAGCTGGAGCTCTTCTCTCTCTCTCTCTCTCTCTCTGATCCGAGGTCCCAACATTGAGCAAGAGAAGAGGTAGCACAGTGTGGCAGGACATTGAGACTGAGATCGAGCTGAGATCTATGCGTTAGTTGCTCTTGTGATGATTCATTGATTTCCATGGGCAGAGATCCATATGAATTGTCCCCCTGCAGCCATCAGGCAGGGCGAGTGGTGGCCGGAATCTTGGCGTAAAACAAGTAGAAGATGACAAGCCGAGCGCAGCATGCAGCTACCTCTGCCTCTGCCATCGATTTCCATCCATCTCTCCTACTACCTTGACCGACCAGCCCATAAAGCTAGCCTGCATATATGCACACAGCGATCGATCTGAGCTGATCTTCTCCATTGTTGCCAGCAGCTAGCTAGTGGCGAGCATGGACAAGCCAGCTTGCCATGGCATTAACAGCACAACGACAGTACTGTCACTGCGCTCTAGCTAGCTAGCTGCTGCTGCATGCTTCTGCTGCTAATGCCGGCCTAGCTTCCTTGCGCTCTTGCTCTCGTGTCTGTCTCTCTGAATCTGATATTAGATAGATAGATACAGTATTATGTGATGATGCGTAGTTTGCATGCGTTGCGTACACAAGCGATCGACGACGACGACATGGCTAGCTAGATCCTCTCTGGACTTTGGCAGCAGGCGGCGACGGAGTTAATTCCTTCTGTGCCGCTGTAGGTTTGTACGTAACGCACGTCTGCTAGCTATCTGCTTGCTGCTGCTGCTGCATAAGCATCTTTGTTTGTGCGTGCATGTGAGTTGTAATCTCTGATGGTTTTAACTGTTTCTCTGCATCATGTATTCATTGTGTTGTCTGCTGATCGTGTCTGATGCCTTGTACATGTGTATGTCTGTACACGTATCTATATATACGATTTTACTTCACGTGATCCCCCTAAGTATCTCAGTACGTATGCATGTACTATGTATAATCTCGCTATCAGATGTACACTGCAGGCATATTTTCGTTCCAGCGGCTTTGTTGGTTGTGTATAAGTTCTTTCCTGCTACTTTTAGTCCTTTCACCCCTACCCTTTCTCATTCTTACCTCAAAAGATGCTCAACCTACGGCGCACGTACGGTATTCCCACCGTCCCAAAACATCAGAGGTTCTTATATATTTTTGTAAAGGTCAATATTAGTAACTTTCTACTGGTAATAATTAAACCAACAGTATGCATATATATGTAGTGTGTTGTGCATGAGATATCAATATATTTGTATTTTAAATAATTTCATAGCCAGTGATAATAATGGTCAGGTATAATTAATGCAGCACCCATGTAAATTTCCTGGCTAGCTGCAAGTGTGGAACTTATATATATTATACGCGTTTATTTAGCTAAACAGATGAGGGCTTGTAGGCTGTACTTATAGTTCTAACCAATTAATGGATAATTAATTTAACAGAGGGTTTGTAGGCTTCATGAAATTAATTAATTAAAATGTATCAGCTGAGATCGATCTTAGCATGCATATATGTGTGGAGCTTTTGCAGGTGGAGGCAGACTGCAGCAGCCGGGTCGCCGGGTGACCACCGGGAGATGATGAGCGGTGCGTGGTGGCAGTCGCCGTTCGTCGGCCAGCAGCAGCAAATTAGCACCTGTGGTGGGCTGCCTCTCATGCCTTGCCCCTACAATATCGTACCGGCTCACCACTACCTCATCAAACAAAACCAGGTATATATATTATATTGATCGATATATGTCATACATTCTCATTAAGAAAGACAATGATCTCTCCATAGATGACACTGTTTAATTAACCATTCATTTTATTTAAAAATTTTGTGTAGATATGTAAAATTTTCAGTTATAACTAAAATACATTTAATAAATAAATCCAATCACAACAAAATAAATGATAATTGTATAAGTTTTTTTTATATAAAACGAATGGTTAAACTTATGACAAAAAATTAAGAGTGCTATCTATTAAAATATAGAGGTAGCATGTAATTAAAAGTCCATGGAAATGATCTTCTTCTTCTTCTTCTTCTTCTTCTTCTTCTTCTTCGGCAATGCTAAAGTTTTGATTAATTGCCGGTAATTTTTGCCCCCCATCCCACCCCAAGAAAACTCGATTTTGGGTAGTATATGCATGCAGTTGGGCCTACGTATTTATATGTAGCTGCTGTAGTAATTGATTCATTATACTGCTCTTCTAGTTTAATTTTCCACCCTTTTTTATTTCCATTTTACATGTATTTTGACTTTTATCTACGCTCCTTTAAAGCAATCATAGAGGCGACATCAGTAAATATGCCACCCCAATTATTAGTTATTATTGTACTCATATATAAGGGTGTGTATCACAAAACTAAAGATTTAGCATTATTTTTTCATAAAACTATAGATTAAGTGCATTGTATCATAAAACTACATATTGAATATTAATTTTATCACAAAACTATAGCTTTTGTAATTTAAAAAGGATAATAGTGGAACACTAAAACATGTAGTTCTTTGATAATTTTAGCACTAATCTATAGTTATGTAATACAATACCTTAATATATAGTTTTATGAGAAATTTGCTGATAAATTGATAGTTTTGTGACATGCAACCTTAATAAGTAGTTTTGGGATAATTTGGTCAAAATAGTACTTGAGCTAGCTTCTTATATTGCAAGACAACCAAATCCAAATGAATAGTCACAGATGAAATCGAATTAAGGTAGATATTATATATTATCGCAAACAGATGGTCAGCACATTTCATGGAAATATATTTTTATTTGGGAAATTTTTTACCATCCTCAAGAAGATAAGTTGAGATACTACATATAATTTTCAGTGTAAAACTTTGGTATCTCTAGATATTTGGTACTTGTAGGTATTTACACTAAAAATTTGGTATATCTAGTTACTTTTTTAAGGATCATAATTTTTTCTTTTTATTTATTTTAGGTAATACTATAGTATATATTCTTTTGTCCGTGTCAAAATATGGGCATTCCGCTAGTTTTAAAGTGAAGCTTTAACCGCAAGTGCCTCTCCCACTGTTATTGGCTTAAAAAACTAACTTCATTAAAACTCGGTAAGAGTATGATTTCCTTGATGTCCCCACAACACTAAAAATTAAGTGCATTATGGTCACATGCATTTATATGGATCACATCCTACACATTAACTCATTTCCTGTACATCTCTAGCTGTGGGGAGCAATTGATATTTGCATGCAGTGTTGGGGACGACAAACAGCATATTTTCAATGTCCCTGCAGAAGGCTGTACTACCTTAGCTAGCACTGTACCTCTAGCTACTACATACGTGCCAAATGTTTTTTACCTTTTGGACCGGTTAATTAACTGTACTCTCAGTACCTGACTCATGAGTGAATGCATGTCCAAACAGTATATATTTACATTGCAGAGCTAGTACTGTCTGGACCCAGTCTTCAGATGCACAGTAATGCCGTTGTCCATCGATCTAGCCACATATTGAGACATGGATAGATGCATATATACATTATTTCTGTTACATATATGAAGTTAAGTAATCCAGAGTACGTATATGTAGTTTTAATCACGTATATAAAAGATGACGCAGGGTTGGAGAGGAGGGCAGGCGGTACAGCAAGACGATGCTGCAGTGATCCATAGCTGCAGCCTGGGGATGATCAAGGACAAGGGACAGCAGCGGCGTCTGCCTGCAGCTGCAGGCGGCCATGATGACGAGACGGCCAGGATGATGAGATCGTCATCGGTTTCAGGTTTCGCTAGGGCGCCTGCTGCAGGCTGGGCGCCGACGACGTGGTCGCCGCCGCCGCCGCCGACCCCACAGGCGACGGCGTCGTCGGCGTCGACGGCGATGAGCGTCGCCGCAGCGCGCATGAAGCAGCAGCAGCCGGCGCCATCAAGGGTGCCAAGCCTGGAGATCAGCCTCGGGAGGCAGGGGTGGCAAAGCAGCAGCAGCAGCAGCAGCAGAAGCAGCTTGGGCCGACGTCAGCGACAGCGCAGCGTTGAGTCCTCGTCGTCAAAGGAACTAACCTTACTAAAATGCTTGTGAGATCTTAGTAATTAATTAAGTATAGTAGTAGCACGTAGGTTAAGTAGTGTTAATTATTAATCTCATCAGGAATTAATCAAATCGTAGCAGAATATGGTCAACTGATCCATGCATTCTTGCTGGCGAGCTCTCAACGAAAAATTAGGGCGGATGCTAGCTCGATTAATTCTTGGCTAGCTTAAATGTTTTTGCTGTGTCCTCTCTTATTAGTTTATTTTAGGCTGGTACTTTCCTTTAATTTGTTTTAGTGCATGGCTTTGGGTAGATGAAAGAATAGAAAGGGATGGTACACACACATGTGTGTGTATATATACACGCACATATATATATATATATATATATATATATATATATATATATATATATATATATATATATATATATATATATATATATATATATATATATATATATATATATATATATATATATATATATATATATATATATATATATATATATATATATATATATATATATATAGCTAACTGCAGGCAGTTTAGGTAGCATTGCATGATTTCATGGCATGTCGAGATTAATCACGTAATTCAAAGGCAAATTCGATTTGAAAATAAAAATATTTTTCCTTTCTTTCTTTCTCAAGGATAAACACCAGGACCATTTTTGAGTAAGCAACTCAACTGTGTCTGACGCCGGGTTGTATTGCTCTTTCGGTGGGCAACCGCAAGCACACCAAAGCCCATGGGCCATGAATGTCAGGGTAGGTGTCATCTAGGACAATGATTTTTTACATGTAGGCGTATAATCACATGTATTATTTTCGTGTGATCTACATAGTTATATATTTATTTTAAATAAATGTAGTGTTGATTAGGATGCATGATTTAAATGTATACACAAACATACCAGGCTAAAATCGATATACATCTGTAGAAATGAAAATAATAAAAAAACACTTAACAATACCTAGGTGTAAAGAAAAGCTTTTCTTGTGTCATCCATCCAGGGACTGACATGTGGTTCAATGTCATCCAAAGAAATGACCGTGTCACTACAACAAAACCTACCAAAGGAGACCGAACATCATGGATCAGGTCCATTAGCCCATCACAGACCTAATTATGTAGAACAGATTACAATTAGATCCGTTGTAAATGACTATAAGAGGTATAGCATGTCACTGATGGCATATCATTTTTAACAGGCCAAAATATCCACCCGAAACGAGTCATCCGTGAAAGGCCACGATCATGCCCGTCACCGATGGCACCTCAACTTTGACATGCCCTAGTTTAGTGCCGGTCACTGATGATCATGGACAAGAAATCAGCGATTGGCTGTAAGTTATGGCCTATCAGGTTGTCACCGATGAGTCAATGGTGACAAACCATATTAAGATCGTCACTTATGACTTTTGTGATAAACATATTACATGGCCCGTCACTACTATGTTTGACTCCTAGGTTAACTAGGGTTATCGACCGACACTGATATCGACCAATACTCACACTTAGCACCGATCAGTACTTATGCACACACGCCGCCGACGACGAGTGCCACTATTGGAGGAGGACGACGAGGCCACACTCATCGCCGCCAACCAACGCCACCTCCATTTGCTGTGAAATCCACTTCACTGAAGTTCAAGAGGGGCATACTAGGAGATTTAGGGTGTGTTTGGTTGGTAGGATATGCCTAGATGGAAGATGTCCGTCTAGGTTTTTAATGCGTTTGGTTTATGGGCGAAACTGGATATGGTGGCTCAGAAAGGGAATATTTCATGAAGATGCTGGATGGGTGTATCCGGCCAAATTGGCCGGATTAGCTCATCCACCTTCGTGAACCATGATCATTAGTGATTGTTTAGTGATAATTAGCTTGTTTTGACATTAATTAGTAATTACCAAATTTAAATTAGTGTTAATTAATGATGATAGATATTTTTAATTGCTAATTTATATTAATTACGATAAAAATCTATAATGATTAATTTATATTATTATTTATTAGTAATTCAATATGTCCATTCTATCCATCCAATCAAACAAAAAATTGGATTATCCTATCCATCTAATCAAACATAAAATTGTATCACCATATCCCTAAAAATATGGATGGCTATATCCCATCCCACCTTGACCATAACCAAATGCACACTTAGAGTATACCAGAATATGTTTTTTTTTACTAAAAGATAAAAAATTATCTGATTTTTATAGCTATTTAAAAATATAAATGACAAAATTTAACTATTATAGAATTGAATATCTACTCTAAGAAAATGAACTTCTGTACCAAATTTGTTCACAAAAAATTATCTCTTAGTAGTTTAGTAAGCATGCAAAAACTAAAAAATAATCTAGTCAGACATCCAAGGGTGTGTTCTTTTGTTAATCAAAGTGATTTTATGATAGCTATTTAATGTTATAAATGATAGAATTAACTGCTATAAACTTAAAAATATATATACTTTAAAAATATGGGATGATTAACTTCTATATATAAACTTTTCGTGAAAAAACACACCGTGTAGAGTATGCACAGAAAAGTCAAAGAAAATGCTAACAATAATGGCTGTGTATTTTTGCTTATTTTTCTTAGATTTTGTCTCTGCTTTTAGCACATTTCCTAAACTACTAAATGTTATTTTTACAAAAAGTATTTTTATAAAAGTTTATCATCTTACCTTGCAGAGTATATTTTTATCTTTCCATTGATTAATTCCATTATTTATATAATTAAATAACTTTTTAAAAATCAATAATCTTTTATATTTCAGCCACGCGAAAGAATCGTAAGAGCATATACCCATTCCATCTTCCATCCTGAAAATAGAAGATAAATAATAAAAATTGAGCTCCAGCAGAACATTTATCTCATCGTCTATTTTTAGATGTCATTTATTATTTGAATGTTCTCTTTCTATCCTCCGAAAAGATATAGATAATATCTTATATGGATGATTTATTGGAGTAAAAAGATATAAAGGATAAAACTATTTAAGATGATCATATATATAACAAGATAAGGATGACTAAATTTAGATAATCTGCTGGAATACTCTAACCAATCTAATCAAAATGAACATGGCCAAGATATATCGAGATGATGGCACATGGCTACCTATACAACATTGGTACGTGGCGGAGAAAAGTTCCAGATACGCCAAAGCTGCTCGCTGTCACGTATGTGTAGTGTCCAAGTCAGTGGAATAGTTGGACACGATAAGGCCGACAGCAGCAGCGACCTCGCTTGGCCGCATCCACCCACTTCCCACTCACACCCATGCCATTTCTCACCCAATTCCTACGCCCTGTTGCTCATTAATTACACTTCAGATGCTGCCTAATCTTCGCAAGATAGCTTAATACTCGAGTACCTTTGTTTTGCAGCACAACACTTTTTTTCTATTTCGTAGGGTGATTGGTTGACTTTTTGAGAAAAAAGAATCAACTGATATATTTAGAAACTTAAAATAATTTCTAAATAAAATTTTTATATATGTATTCTTAGTGATATGAAAGCTTATATTGAAAAATAAAATACACTAAAAACAACAAAATCAACTTTCAATTTAAGATTAAAAATTAAAAATTTAACTTATAAGCATAAGGAAGAATAAAAAAGCGGGGGTGTGTTACTCTTCTTATCTTAATATTGAATGACCTCCTTAGATTTATATAAATAGTAACAAATCTATCTATATATATAAAAAAAATCGACGTATTGACTAATAGATGAATTTAAACATGGTTAAAAGTTCAGAGATGGTAAGATAGCCCTGCCTTATGCACTTCCAGTCTCGAGTGATCCAATCATCCTGCTAGTTGCAGTGCAGTTTGCTCATTTTATCACTGTCTAGCTGCCTGTGATCGCATCGCAGTAGCATCGCCATCATGTCGTCGTCGTCTTTGCAGTGCCCGACGAGCTCGGTCGGCGCCTGGTTCTGCCAGATCTCGTCGGGCCTGCGTCGGGGCGTCCGCGCCGAGATTGACGACCAGTCGTCGAAGAAGAACGCCGCCTGGACCAAGAAGGAGATGGATAAAGAGGAAGCCAAGGCGGCCGTCGCAAGGACCTCGCCGTCGTCGTCGTCCTCGTGCTGCGGCCGCGCCGGCCCGGCCATGCCGGAGGCCACCGTCTACCTGCTGCTCGACCGGTTCGCCCCCAGCTAGAGCGCGGGCCGGCGAAGCGGCGGCGAGGAGTGACCGCGTGATCGACGGCAACGGCAATAGCAATGCGTCGACATGGCGCTCTATATATGTGCTTATGGTGTTTGTAAATATGGAGTATGTAGTATATGGCTCATCATCTCGATCTTGCCTGATGCTTTTCGTTTCTTTTTCAACTCCTCTCTTTCGATCCATTCTGTAGCCTGCATAAGCAAGTGGATGTGGTAAATAAAAAATGGAAAAGGTGGTGTTGAGAACTTGAGATCCAGTTTATGTTCAATGTTTTTTCTGCTCTATTTCTCGTCCTGACTTTGTACTGCTGAACATGGAAATCCTTCGTCAGTGCACAAGATTCAGAGAAGAGACAGGACAGCGAGTGAAGGAAGTCTTGAGTGTTTCAGGGAAGAGATCAATCTCGACAGCGAGTGAACAAGTTCTGAAAGTAGCTAGATCCTTGTAACTGCAAATTGCCCGTTTTCGTCAAATACTGAGCAACACTCTGCGCTGAACTTCTTATCCTGAATTCCTGCTCCTTGTAGGCCTGTAAAATTCAGTTCGGTTTCAAGCGAAAGATCGATCTAATCATAAAGAGTACAAGAGAGATCAAGCGATAATCTGAGAAGGACACACCTTGGCCATTTCAAATATCGTCCAAATTCTTCAATTTTATCCTATACAAGTTATTAGTTATCAATCCCCCATCCAATGTTAATCTCATTGCGCCCCAGGTTCAGGATTTTGGTAATCACATAGGCTTCTCAACTGTTCATGACATTCTTACGGTTTTGACTGAGATGCCAGTAGGGGTGGTAATGGCCAATCTTTTTGCCTATTAAATTTAAAGGTTGGATACAAAATAGGTTAAAAATAAAATTGTATAGAGTTTTGAGCTAAAAAATTTCAAGAATTGAATAGGGTTATGAAAAAACCTAAGGATCTATGCCCATTATCACTCCTAGATGCCAGTGGCAATTCAGTTAATTGCCAACTACGACGGTAAGAAAACCAGCTATGTGTACTATTAGGATGGGCTCATGGCCATAAGGACAATTCAATCTCTTATCGTTAAACTTTGATAAATTAGTCTGCTCTACAATAATGAAATTCAAAGGTATTGTTTTTTTTCTTCACGTTCGATTCATGTTCACATGATAAACTCGAGATTGTACTGACTCATCAAACAGTTCAGATCAGTCATCTTACAAGCCGGAACCGAATAGGAGGAATATATCCATCTGGAAGTTTACAATTTTAAGCTTTTTTTACGTAGCCAGCTTTCGTTTGGAAAAAAGTTGGCCTCCCAAGAAATTCAAAGCTCTTTGCTACCTTCGCGAAAAATGTCTCGGTTGGATACTTCTATTTTTAGAACAACGCAGACACTCACAACGCATGTACACTATCTTCTAAGAACGCGCACACATAAACCCTATCCCTATAAACACCTCCGAAGCCTTATCAGCAGAAAACAGCGCCTGCCCCTTGAAATATTCGCTCCAACGAAGAGTCAGACTTAGGACCTTTCGCGTACTTGGGCTGCAGGTAGATATATACTGTAACGCCACCAGGCCCAGCCCACCACGGCCTTTTGCACATCCTCTGCTGCCTCTTTTTTCAGACAATGCATCCTCAGCACTTCGGATGGCAAAATGATTGACATCCTGATTCAGTAGGGTTTCTCCAGGACTACTATCCGGCATGCAGAATGTGAACTTACATTTTGGGTGTAGTGTGTACATGTATATATGTTTGCTAGCTCTCGCACGCCCACAATGTTGCAAAGGAAACATGGTATGTATCTTCCATACTTCATGAACTACATATCTCTAGCCATGATAATAGACCTAACTTATTAGCCTAGAAAGTTTTAACGTTTAGATTTAAAAACAGTTAGACAGAAATTTTATAGACTTTTAAGCTAAAACAACACATCGATCCCAAAACCCAAGCGGTAGCACCCGACAACATTTAGGTTTGGTATGAAATGCAGAATTCCTTTCGTACGTGTGGCCCCCTGACATCTCCCCTTTCGTGGTAATCTGAAAAATCGAACCTTATCATTCCCTAAATTATGTGTTTTGGTTCGCGTTCTAGAAAACCAGAAGTTCCACCCAGCATCTCTGCACTGCCACCACCATCTGCTTCCTCATTCCATTTCGTAATGTAAGTTTTTCTAGCTTTACCTATATACTAATGAATCTAGACACATATATAAATTATATATATTTATCCGTGAATGAATAGATACGGAGGTGGTACTCGTTAAAATATAACTGTAAGAATACGTCCATTACAAACCGCTCGCTGAACCCATCGATATTGTGTGCTTGTCTTCTTCCTCTTGAGTGGCATGTATGTCTGTCTGTCTCCGCGCAACGATGAGCGTCGATCGATGGCGCGCGGCAGCGTCCGTCCGGCCGGTACGCTTGATGAGCTCCTGACTCCCGGCAATGGCTGCCGCAGTACTTGACAGCGGCGGCCTTCTCCCCTGCGCGACGAATCCTAATGGCGGCAGATCTCGCCGATCGAGCACGACGAACCCACTGCACGGGGCCATGCGCACACGGGTGCAGATGTACAACTTGTAAAAGTTAAATTTAAATTTGCATGTTGGTGAAGTGATATAACTTATATTAAACTATCGTTAAATTTTTTATAATTTTTTATGACTATTTATATGTCATAGTAACAGGTGTACCCACACCCGTATATTCCAGCCATGCGCTCGAACTATACATACAGCCGCACGCGTCCACATGCTCAACAACAAGCCGGTGTTGTTTTATGCAGCAGGTTCAATCTTCCGTGCAAGAACATTTGCTGCTAAGCTTCTTCATCTGTTCGTTTCAAGCAGCAGCAGCAGCAGGTAATTTTACGTCATTTTCTGATTTTATTTAGATTTTTTTTCATAATAAATTTACATATATATATGGATATACCGATGAATATAGTAAGCTCAGAAAGACAACAGGGTGTATTGGAAGGCAAGACGGTTTTAACCCGTCGAGCTAGTGAAACCAAACCTGTCCGTATGGGCTGCTTTGTGCAGCGGCGGTTGGTGCGCGGGCTGCATCTGCTAGCCCGTATGCCCGATTGAGGGCCGGCTGGCTGGGCCGGCCTCACTGGTTTTGGTCTTGTTGGCTGAGCTGGTTGAGCTACCATGCTTGGTTAGACATTTAGGTTATATTCTTTTCTCGGTGAATGATTTTTATAACAGTTATTTAGTATAAATAATTACATATAACATTTATTTAGTATAAATAATTACATTAACTACTGCAAAGTGAAAATTTTACTCTATAAAAATAAGACGATGACCTTCTATATAAAAATATTTTAAAAAACACAATGTTTAGTAGTTTTAGAATCATGCATGTAAAGTTGACGAAAATATGAGAAAAACCTAGAAAAAAAACGCAGCCTTAGGTTGCGTTCTTTTAGGTAGGTTATTATTAGCTTTTTCTTTAGATTTTACCTGCGCACTTTCCAAATTGTTAAAAGTGTATTTTTTTAAACAAGTCGTAAACCACCAATTTGTTCATCACAAAAACATGTAGATCACGCATTGATCTTACAGAATGCAAATTTAAATTATTGTTATTTAGGTGACTTCACAAGTTCTAAATGTTGTCGTTCTTTCTAGGTAAGGGAAACATCTCCCAACAAAAGTGGATTTTATTTGTCATATTTGAAGGATATTTCTTGTATTTGGAAAATTGATTATTTGTTTTGACAATACTTCAAGTAGTTCCTATGCAAGGTATTTATTGATTTAAGAAATTTAGTTCTTTAATATATATGCCCGGTCCACTTTTATTGCATTTATTTAATTAAATGTATTGTTGGTCCTCTCGTTTGCATACTATTATGTATTGGAAATTAAATGGGTTGTTAATTTCTCATTGTTCATACTATTCTTGATTATTTGTGAATGGAACATTGCCGCCCACTTTGTTTGCTGTTAATATAATACACCATTAGAACTTGATGTGTGCATTGATATGTGTACCTTATGCATTTCAAATTAAGCTGATTTAATTTCTAATAGCACTTGTATCGCTTCCCATTTAATCAATTTGTCAACTTAGTCCATTAATTGTTTTAGTTCACTTGGTCACTTTAGTATGTTCGATTGGATTTAATGAACTGATTTGCACAAATATAAAGGACTGAGAGACACAAATATGGTGCCAAAAGGTTGTAAAAAAATCAAAATTAAAGTTCCTAACTAGGTTAGGATATTTAATGATTACCACTCTTGAAAGTGACACTTAATCTATATGTCTACGACATATGTATATTGTAGTCATATATCGTAGACACATTGAGTGACAAATCCTTAAATAAGCTATTGTAGCAAGTGGCAAATAATTAAATGTCTAACTAGGTTGCCATCGCCTAGCATCTAGATCTAGAGCCCTCCTAGGAGATCTTTCGACTCGCTTTAGATCGGTAGACAAGCCCATTAATGAGGAGGGTGAAGGGTATGAGTCTAAGAGAGGATATAGAAAGATTGAGACGTATATATATTGATGATCCCGTCGAGTGATAGTATACCATCACTACTTTTCAAGTTTCACTTTTCCTCGCTGGCCAACAAACCAACAAGACATCGCTAAATAACCATTATTGAATGTGCATACTCTATGTGTCAAAATAACTTTACTTTTCACCCATCCCCACACATACCTATACAAATGATAAGACTATAATACCCTCTATTTTGTCACATCTTAATACAATTAATCTCCATTTTAACTACTCCCAATATATTTATTCACTACGTACTTTCACAAATTCTGATGCAATAATCACTCAAAAGTAAACTTATTTCGCACAAATAAGATAGAGCAAAAATAATGCTATCTTGGAAAATACTGTCTCAGTTTCGTAAGACTTTCTAGTATTGTCTAAATTCATATTATATTATATTGGTGCTAAAGCTAAAAAGTTCTGTCATATGAAACATATCGAGTAAATAGTATTAAAAAGTCGATTTCACTTTGTTGGGTGTACACGTTCGTACGTAGTAACGTACTGCTGTGTACGGTGTCATTCCGACGATTGGACCGATGGGCCCAATCGACGGAGGTAAGTGCATGCAAATTATAATTATTAAGACAGCAGCGGATCAGCGAGCGCACAAAATCAAACCTGCACGGTCGATGGAGAATATATGCCGCCACCAGAGGCGGCCCAAATATGCACTGCAACAACCCTATTTGATTATAATCAGCTAGGACGATACCGTACGGTATATCATCTGTCCTTTTCACACGTGCCATCGAGCTCAGCTAGCCAGCCCTTGACTTTTCTCACTCGGTCTCAGCCGACACATCGATCCATCAATCGCAAGAGAAATTAAGACCAGTTCTATTCTAGGATCGAACGGATGCAGAAGAAAATATAGGGTGCAAACATTTATTGTTTTAAACTGAATTTAGGCTATTACGGACAATAAATTGTAGCTTAAAACCTCTTCCTCGAAGCATCTCCGCCGCTGCCAGGTAGGTGATCAGAGCAGGTATAAGTCAGCTATAAGCATATTTTAAAGGAATAAGATGGAAGAGAGAAGAGAGGTGAGCTACTAATTAGTAGCCAGCTGTACACGAGTCTTAAGATAAAATATGTGTATGACATATAGGACCATATATTGACTATAAATGAATTAGAGCCAGTAGTTGACTATACTATCGAACTTGCTCTCATATTTGGGAGAACTAGCTAGCCCAAATGATGCTGTAGCTAGCTAGCTATACGCATACATTATCTTATCCACTTTAGTAGCAGAGAATAGCAAGCAGTAGCAGCATAATTAACTAACACTATCTGATTAAGTATTACCGGTAACTAATTGCTGCTGTTAAAGGAGCCAGCTAGCCATGGCAGAGCTATTAGCTCTGGAATCTGGATGGCCGCGCGCGTGTGTGGCGATCGATCGAGCTAGCTAGCTGGCCAGTGCCGGGTCGCCGTTCCTTTCACTGTGCCAGTGGTTGGGAAGTGGTTGGAGTTTGGCTGGAATTTGAAATGGTCGAGCTGAGCTTGCCCGGCGTGCAGCTGCGCGCGCGCGTCGACGTTCCTTCGATCGAATCGAGCGTGCGTACGTGTGGCTCATTCAAGAAGAAGAATCCATGCACACGTCGCCGTCGCCGTCGTCGTCGTCGTCTTCCCCTAGCTGTCGCCGTCGCCGGCGATATTCCTTTCCCCGTACGCGCGTCGCTCTCGCGGCCGTGGTTGTTGCGACCTGGATAAAAAAAAAATCGGAGATAAACCCCACTAGCTCGCGGCTAGTGGCTCCATCCGATCTAGAAGAAGATGATTGTCTGAGGAAGAAGACGAGCATGCGCTGCCACTCATCAACCTAATTATTTATGTGTCGGCCTTGTCTTTACGCACACAATGCTGTACGTCGAGGAGTAGTGGAGTACTGGAGCGAGCGGTATATATAGCGGCACCAGCTGCCTCTGCCATGGCCATTTGTGTGTGGTAGCTGCTAGCTCGCTCGCTGCTACTGAGGATCAGTAGCCAGCTGTGTGTGCGAGTGGGCTCGCCGGAAGGACTGCCGGCCGGCGATCGAGGAGAAGATAGAGCGAACGGAGGCCGGCCTGATGGAGGAGGGCCTGCCGCCGGGGTTCAGGTTCCACCCGACGGACGAGGAGCTGGTCACGTACTACCTCACCCGCAAGGTCTCCGACTTCGCCTTCGCCACCCGCGCCATTGCCGACGTCGATCTCAACAAGTGCGAGCCATGGGATCTCCCCAGTAAGTCGTCTTAATTTCATCGATCTCGCAGCTACAGTTATGGCATCAAACTCATCTTTTTTTTGAAGCGAGGCATTGAACTAAACTGACCGTGTATAACTTTGATTCGGGGATAATTCATGTGGTCTTCCATTGATCACCCTTTGATCTTCAAGTTAATTTTCTGGAAAATGTACGTGGAAAAAGTTTTCTTCCCCTCTCGGACCGATTCAATCAATTTTTTTTTAATAAACGCCAAAGGCCCTGCTTTTATAGAAAGTAGAAGACTTGTTCAATAATTCTCTTTAATCCAAACTTTCTTCGCTTAAACCTTTTCTTTTATAGACTAGTTCCTTTCTGATTTGGTGAGAATTTGCATTGCACCGGCACCTAGCAAAGTTCCAACCGAAACTTTAAGCTAAATTACTACACGTGCACTTACATTATATATAGTTCGATCTATTTGTGACCACTTATCAGTGATCACTACATGCATGCATATATCCATCTCCACCGAGCTTTTGTAACATAGTTTAAAAATATCTTAAAATATCACATTAATTTTTCAGTGTAAAAATTTAATATCTTGAGTTATAATGTATATCGAGTTACCAGAACTTTACACTGAAATTTTTGATATCTCAAATTATTTTTCAAGATGATAAAAGGCCCCTCTACGCCACATTGTACACCTACAAAAATGTCAAAATAATGAACGAATGGATCAGAAGTTCTAACATACATATGGATGGATGGGAAGCAGGCAAGGCAAGCATGGGGGAGAAGGAGTGGTACTTCTTCAGCATGCGGGACCGGAAGTACCCGACGGGGATCAGGACGAACCGCGCCACGGAGTCGGGCTACTGGAAGACGACCGGGAAGGACAAGGAGATCTTCCATGGCGGGATGCTGGTGGGGATGAAGAAGACGCTGGTGTTCTACCGCGGGAGGGCGCCCAAGGGCGCCAAGACCAGCTGGGTCATGCACGAGTACAGGCTGCAGACCAAGTTCCCCTACAAGCCCTCCAAGGACGAGTGGGTCGTCTGCCGCGTCTTCAAGAAGTGCCAGCTCCTCAAGATCCGCCCGCCGATGGCGCACGACGACGACGGCGCCGAGCACCACCTCGTGGACGATGGTTCCCCGTGCGGCGGCGGCGGAGGCCATGCGGGTGGCTCGTCGTCGCTCGGCGACCTCGGGGAGCTCGACGTCTCCTCCATCCTTGGCGGCTTCGCGTCGTCGGCCAACGCTGCGCCGCTCTGCCATGGCGGCGGCGGCGGCGGCGAGAGCTTCGGCGCGCACAGGCTGGACGTCGGCGCGTACATGAGCTGGCTGCAGGCGGCGGCCAACCAGGCGGGCGCGGCGGCCATGCTCCCGTGGCCGGCGCAGGGGCTGCTGGGCACCGTCTTCGCGGCGAACGCGAACCCCGGGGCGGCGGCGGCGCAGGCTGCGCACAGGGCGGCGGTGGCGCTGCCGTTCGGCGCCGGGTGCAGCCAGGCGCGGGACGTGGGCGTCTCTCTGGCGAACGTCGGAGCCGATGCGTTGTTTGGCGGCGCGCTGTCGGCCAAGGTGGACATGGAGTGCGGCGAGCAGGCGGCGCACCTGGACATGGACGACGCCACATGGAGAGCCTTCTGAACGCATCGACATCGCATCGGATAACTAAGCAAACTCTACACGTATTACGTCGTTATATTGTACTAAATATATATATACCAGATGGAGAATTAATGTGGTCGTCATCCAAGATATGTACACAGTACAGTTCTTAGGGGAATATATTGTTGCGTTAATTAGGCAGACGAAATTAATGGGACATGAAACCCATAGTGTCAAAAACCTTGAAAGACAAAGTGAATTTTTTTTTAACTGTACGTGTAGTAGCGGAGTGTTGATTTGTGTATCATAATCCGTGTAGAAATATAATTTTTCAGTAATTAATCAAAACGAAAGTATAGTGTTGTCACCGACGACGAAAGCAACACATTTTAACGTGCTCCCAGCGCCTATGAAACTATTGTTCTCCTATTTTTTTTCCAATTAACTTGTTATTTTACCATTTATGTTTTTCCAAAATACTTGTCACTGTCATATTCTAAACATTTTTAGTGATGTGTTTTCTTCTACGCTTGATCATATGATTGTTTGGCTTTTTCATAAAAAATCAAACGGCATATTTGTAAATAAAATAATTATGAATAGCACTTTCATATATGTAATATGTATTCTTAAAAGAAGCAAATGCTGAAAAATAAACTTGGGTGAAAAAAACACCAAATTAACCTCAAATTTAAAGTTAAAAATTTGAATTTCAGCTTATAAGCATAAGTAAAACCGAAAAGATGGAGATGATACCAAGTACCACGACTCCTCATAAGGCATTCAAATGCTAGCAATGGGAAAATTGTTAGGATTTAATTAATTATGATAATAATATAATTTGGTGCATATCATAAAAGGGAAATTTCCAAAAAAAAAATCGATTTGTTGCAAATATCCCCTCATAATTGCCTTGATTTGATATAGCCCCCTATTGTAGTTTTTTCATAACTATCATGTGTTTTCCATGTTGCTAGCCCGTTCTTGTGGGCGCATACGTACCCCACACACGTTCATATGAGTGATAATAGACCGAGAGCAGCAGTAGTTAGCTAGTCCCGATAAGATAATGTGGTATCCTCACTCATAACACGTACGTAGCATGTCGTTAAGTGTAGTAGTCACTCTCCACTCACGGACATTGGACTTGTCAGAAGATATGTTGCTGTATTCGTCTCATGGGGCACGGGGCCGCATGATTTTTCAGCAAAAAGAAAGATACAAAAGATGAGCTGATTGTGTCACCAAGAATAAGAAGAAAAAAAGGCCTGTTTGATACCATGTTAACCAAGATCGTTTGCTAGCTAGGTCATACAATATATGAGAACAGAGCCAGCAAAGGGAACGAGCGGCGGTAACTGACGGGGATCTCAAACCTGTTAGGAAATGACGAGCAAATAAACGATGAACACAGCAGATTAATCACTGAAGACACGAGATTTAACGTAGAAAACCCTTCTAAAATAGAAGAGAAAAACCAGCAAAATATCTTCACTATTTCGAGATGAGGTTACAACACTATACAGCGGCTTACAACAGGTATATATATATGGTGAAACCCTAAAATATAGTCTTCCGGCGACGGGCCTTCGTTTCACTCCATCGAAGTCGGCTTTTCTATGGGATTTGGATCATAACACAATAAAACCAACGTGAATTATAAGAGGGGGCAGTTCAATGAAATTTTGAGGATTGTTCCTTTTCAGTAGCTCTCCCTTGTTAAAATGACGAATATATTAATTGAAAAGAGTAGGGAAGTAGGTGAAAAACTCGATAGCTGAAATGCTGAATGCACGCAGCGGCGGCCAACGATCGTGGAATCCCGTGGCTTCTGGGCTGGATTGCATCAGATCGATCCTTCCATCGAGTGGGCCGGCCCATCACCCTACATTTTCTCCAATTAAGTTGGTTACAACTTCCTCATTTTTTTTATTTGACCACCATTCACCTTATTTAAATAAATATAAATATTAATTATTTTGTAATGATTTAATTTATTGCTAAAGAGACTTTAAACATGGGCTATAATATTGCATATTTGCACAAGATTTTGAATAAGACGAATATTCAAACGTAGATATAAAAGTTAACGACATCTAATAAAAAAAATGGAGTAAGCAGCTGATTTTAAAGTCTACTTGGGTCACGTTCGGTAAAAGGGGTGATAAGTTAACTTATCTGGTACGAAAAAAGTAGTAATAGATTAGCACATGATTAATTAATTATTAATTATAAAAAATCAAATAGATTAATATGATTTTTTTAAAACAACTTTCCTATAAAAAACTTTTGCAAAAAATTAATACACCGATTAGCTATTCGGGAGACGTGTGCACGAATTTAACAAAGGGCCATTTGGTAATTTGTCATTGGTTTGAGTCATTATTGCATAACTATAACTGAAAAGTTACAAAATTTCTATCGGAACCGTCATTTGAATGGCATCAAAAAACAGTTACAAATTTGCAAAAGCTCCTAACAAAAATTGTTCCGGCCGTAACTCAACACCTTTCGGGATGGTCCTCTACACATGCCACCCTATATATATTCCACCTTTCTTCTCGCACCATATACAGCTATTCAGTGCAAGAGTATATATATTCTTGGTATAGGGAGGTCTAATGAAGTATGGATATATAATTATGTCATATTATCATTAGATTATATATATATACTAGGGCTGTTTTAGGTGAGGTGGAAGGGAGGGGTTAGTTATCTGGCGCGAAAAACACACTAATAGATTAGTGCATGATTAATTAATTATTAAAAATATAAAATAAATAAATATGATTTTTTAGAGCAACTTTACTATAGAAAATTTTTTATAAAAAATATATTATTTAGTAGTTTGGGAAGCGTACACGTAAAAACTAGGGAATCTGGTATTAGGAGAAGAAGTGCCGAACGCAGCCTAGCTACAACTGCTGGTTCATATCTATCATAGTTTGGGTGACCACTCTGAATCATCGGGAACCAACAGTGATGGACTAGTTCTTGTTGGTGTTTTTTTAGCGTAAAATGGAGGACTAGTTTCTGATGTACGTGTTTTTACTAGTGTAATGTAAAAGTGATATAATTCTCACAAAAAGGTCTTAATTCAAAACAACCAGAAAAATCTATCTAAGAATGTTTTTTATATGGTCAAAACTTATTTACCCCGACAGTTTGGCGGCCCACCTAGCTTTTATGTATGTGATAAAGGTCTTTTTTTTTAATCATCGTATGGACATGTGTTGTTTTTAAGATTCAAACACAAAGCTCGTATTCACACACACTCATCCTTAATACTACACTATAAAGAATTTATTGTTTGGAAAATAAGATGCTATTATTTTGACTTCGTACTATCTTCTAAACATGTAATTTTCATAAGTGATATTAAATAAAACTAATCAACTACAAAGTTGAAGATTTGGTTGAGCTCCACATATAGATTACATCTTTATTGAAGGTCATTTCAAATGTAGATCGCAGATTTTTTTAAAAAAAATGACATGTCATAATGAATATTATGCATGTGGAAAATCTCAAATAAAACATTGCCAACTATGAAGTTATAGATCTCATTGAATAACAATTCATATAAAGTTTATCTTTACCCAACTTCATATAAAAAGTCAGGTGTGGGCATGTATTATTTTAAATTTTGATTATTGAGGATGGGTCATTAAGAGGCCTACATGCGAAAATTGATTTTTCAATATGGGCCTTTTAGGGCCACCTACAATAATATCATTATTTTTTAGACAGCTCTTTTATTTTCTAGACACCTCATGGCCATTTGAATGGTACCAAGGGGGCTAGGTGTGGCAGATAATTATATATGTCATTTCTTACCATAACATGAATAATCAAGCATAAATTAAAAAAACAATGGTATCAAACAGACAAAACGGGGAAAATATAACATTGAGATTAGTCATTTAATATAAACAATGATTATCTTTAATGAAAACAAAGCAAAAGTTATGTATCACTATCATATTACATCTGCTTTATAATGCGGTTTTAATTAAATAAAAGTATTAGTAATACATTATTATTGTGTAATATTATATATATTTGTTACTGACACGTAGATCATTTGGCCTCCTAGTCTTTTTTCCATAGAAGTAGAGAGTTGATGGTCTGGCTAATATGTGCCCTTCTGTTCACTTCGTTGCTTTCATTTAAAAAAAAGAGTTGATGGTAAGAGGTGAAGATTCAAGCTAATCATCACCACTATTTCTTTTTAAAGAAGCAAAAAAAATATGTTTATATTTAAATAGACTAGTTCAATTGCTCAAAAATAATCTCTTTGTCCTAAAATAAACAAACATATTACCAGTTGTAAACATACCATGCCTAAGAAATGATTAGAGTATAAACCGAAAAACATAGATAATGAAGCACTTTATGACCAGAGAAAAAAAATCATGGACGCACTTTACGTACACTAATCTACTTCACCAGGGCGAGTACACGTGTGCAGCCTCAGTCTCCTAGTTTGGCGACAAATGAGTGTGCCTCGTGACACACCTGGTAGACGCTTACAATGACAGTTACCATATAGTAATAAACCACTATCAAGTCGTAGTTAAACACGACGTCGACGGATCATATTCATATATATATATATATATATATATATATATATATATATATATATATATATATATATCTGTACGTCTGAGTACTTTACTTTTAAATTAGTCGCTCTCTTATCTCTAATCCTCTCTTCCACTTTTAAAATTGCCGCTTTTTTTTTCTGTTTGCTGCTGCTGTGCAACCTAGATGGCGGCAACAGTAGTATCTGCTACTCGATTGATATGATCTGCTAATTTTTTTTCTAATAAATATACCCTTTACAGCTGCTTCGCGTTCCAGCAAACGACACGAATATATCCGTTCCAAAATACTGCGTCCTACCTAAAATGTTTGTTTGTATTACGTTTAATTATTCATCTTATTCAAAAAATTTATATAATTATTAATTATTTTTATATCATTTTATTTATTATTAAATATACTTATATATATATATCTTTACATATTTGAAAAAAAATTAAATAAGATAAATAGTCAAATGTTTATAAAAAAATTAACGGTGTCAAATATTTAGGACAGAGGTAGTAATTAAACTAAAATTTCGAGTCGAACGTTGGCTCGATCGTCTCAGCTCAAACGCAGATCGAATATATTTATATTATTACGCTGCAATTGCACCAAGATCACGTTCATGTCTCCTGTTAATTGACAAATGCGACGTAGCGATCCATACGTTTGCAAAAGATGATCGTCGATTTTTTCAAATAGTGGTTTTTGTATACATGTCATACGATATATATATACGGGCTTACGTCGTGAGATCTGATTACTAATTAGCTGGCGATGGAGAGATCCTCCGAGATCTTTTGATCGTATCTTGCACGGTTTTAAATATGTTATCGCAAATTCGATCTCGCTTCTGTTTGATTTGTTTTTGTTTAACTTATACAAAACGAGAGAGTTACATACACTCTAGCTCCTATGATTAGCTGATGATATATACTCCACTCGGTTTTTATTTGATATTTTTGACTTTGACTGTTCATTTTATTCAGAATTTTACCAAAAATTATAAGTTATATTATAATAATGAATTTTATCCTAATAAAATAATTAATAATTATATTATTTTTTAAATAAGACGAAGGGTTAAATATAACTCTAAAAGATACTGTGTTAAATAAAAATACGACGGGAATATATAATCGGAATTGTTGCAGATCTGCTTGGATATCGTTCCCAGGATTTGGCTAATTAAATCGTAAAAGCTTGCGCTTTAGACCTACCTAGGATATTTTATTGTGGCAAATTTTGTGCACGCACGCAATCAATCTCGATCTTTTCTTTTCTCCCCCAAAACTTTTTGATTGTTTACTTTGCGTGTGGTCGCGCGGTAATTAATTAGGTAACTTAATTTGGCAGAGAAGCTTTGCTCAACACGTTTTTCTGTATAGTGCAAATAAATTGTGCACGTTGCAAAACAGCCGACACGTTTACCGGCTAAAAGAGTAAAAACTACCGGATTAATACTACTCTGCCCCCAGATGTTTATTATCTCGCAGACACATAGCTTCTAGAACTAATAGCAAAACCATATATATTTGATTTTGATTTTGTAATATATCCCTTCAACTATATAATACCACTGGACAAACATGAACAATCAAATTATGTATGGATAATAAAAACAGCAGACCACGACACACGGACACGCTTAGTTAAATTTCTTCTTATTTTTTATTATGAAAGAAGCTTCTTAATTTTATTGCTCCTCGTGTAGATCGAACTTGTTCTTGCATATGGATCTTCCGATATTCTGACTATAAAACCGCATGGTTATTGGTTAAGAGCATGGTCAACAGTAGAGGTGGAACGGGCAGAATCGGATTCTCTGCAGTCGACTGCAGAGAACATCGTCTCTGACGTGTGGGCCCAGCACCTCCTGGGCCCACATGTTAGTGGCGGTTACAGAGGAAAGTTAACTGCAGAAGGATCCCAATCCGAACGAGGCATGGGGCGGCTTGGGCTTAAGCCCCATGCTTGGCTAAAAATTACATTAGGATTGTATTAAATTTTAGCAAAGATTTATCCACATAATTTATACTCTATCATTTAAGTCCTACGTTTAGAAAACTCCTGTTCTGCCCCTGGTCAACAGTCGCCCTAAATTCCACCTGATTCAAAAAAAAATGGGTATTCTTTACTAAAAATTTGTCTCCAGTATAATAGAGTTTGCACACAAACCCAACAATTGAAAACCCAATATCTGCTATTTTTGCTACAACGGGGAAAGGTCAATATTAGAAGATGGTCGAGCTGCTAGTCAATGAGCTCATGTGCCTCCCGCCAGCACATAGAGAGAAAAGTGGTGGTGCGGCTAGAGGAAGAAAAGAGGAAAAATGGGCGGTCATGAGGAGGTGGGAGACAATGGGTAGTTTTCAAGGTAGCCCACTTTTAAGTTTAGAGAATCAAATTCCAATTACCTATTGGAGATAAATATATTTTGAAATTCTAAATCTTCTGAAAAACTATTTTGGGGTTAAAGTTTAAACTATTGACAATTATACCAGAGACAATTAAAGTGGTCGTGGGTAAGCTTGAGATCAATTTCTTGGTTACTACTCCTGGTTTTTTTACGCCATTGAATTTTTAATTTACGTTTGACTATTTGTTTTATTTAAAAAATTTATCTAAATATGTAAAATTATAAATCATACTTAAAGTTACTTTAATAATAAACTAAATCATAATAAATTAGTCAATAATTATATAATTTTTTTGATAAAACAAGGAGTCAAAAAAATCGAAGGGAGTAAGTATCTAGGAGGAAAGGAACGTTCGTCTTCTTGACGTCACGTTTTTCATATTAAATAATGTACATGCATTGCGTACTTGCAATTCCTTATTATGCTTGTTACTCTAGCTGTGAAAAGAGTATGATCCTGTCTGCTACGGTGTATTATTAATTTTCTCCTTACCACGTAGGCTAGCTAGGCAGGCAGCTGGTAGTACGTACCAAAATTGAAATTTTAAAAGTTCAATTGCAGAGTCGATTTTAGAATTCCTTTGCGGTTTATTTTAATTACATCATGTATTTATTTTTACAACGATGAAAACAGTATATAAAAAAATCTGTCCATAAATTATTTTTAATTGCTAACATAACTTTAGTTCATATGAGTATTTATCATAAACGAAACGACCATGGCCTTAACGTGGAAGAGTAGAAACGATGAACACCTAGCTAGGGCTCGCCTCTTGCCGTACGGACGTGCACGATATGCGCGGTTGGATGCAGGTACGTACACCGTGACGGTGTACCGCCCGGCACGTGAAACGGCCACGTACGTGCACCCAAGCAACAAAAGCGTTTGCTGCACGGCTTCCGGTCATCTTTTTCGTTTGCAATAAAAATGTCAAATGACATATTTATAACAGAAAATAATTTATAAATAATACTTCTATGTGTTCATAACGATCTAAAAGTTATGAAAAAAAATAATGATAAAAATTCTTAAAATTATCTTCAAATTTAAGGATGAAAATATAAATTCTAACTTATAAGCGTGATCAACCTAGGTAGTTAGGCTGGATGCCAACGTGTTGGCCGTCCTCCGGGTGACCAGTCTCTCTCCCTCACGCTGGAACAAATGAAAAAGCAACATAATTGAAGAAGAAAAGTAACAAGCTAGGAGAGTGACAGACGTGGCAGGTGTTACGTACGTACGTTTCCCAACGGCCACGGCCCCAGGTGGCGTCGTCTCCTACGTGCATTCGACCGGGGAAACGGTCACGGGCCTGCTAGCTCACAAACGGTGACCATATATATCAGTGATTCCATCGACTGTCTAATCTAAAAGGGAAAAAGCCTAATTAATCGAGCGTTTGATACCTGATCATTTTTCATTTGTTGTTCTCAAACGCTCGATTAATTATATACATTATTAGCTTACTAGTATATTACAAATCTTATTAAAAATATCATTAATATATTATTAAAGTAGAGTTGATAAAATGGTTTGATATATATGTCTAAGTTATTTTTTCTTTTAAAAAAGAGATTTGCTCCAGTCCAATAAAAATTACCTCGAGGTACCAGTATCTCGAGGTGCCAAATCATTTCTCACCATTGGATCTAGTTGAGTAGGATGTGCGCTGTTAGATCCAACAATCAGAAATGATTTAGTACCGCGAGATACCAGTACCTCGAGATACTTTTTACTATTTTTGTTGGATTGTAAAATTACTCTTTAAGAAAACAAGAAGGGTTAATAGTGAGATAGATAACAGATTGACCATCACCACTGCTCCCTTTCTCTTTTATAGCAGTAGATATATGTGCTTGCTACTGCTACTACTGGCGTTTTTCATTTGTCGTTGTTTTCTCAGAGAACAGCTAATGAAGCTACTACTAGTAGCTCGCTAATTAAATCGTGGGAGGTGCTCAATTAACGAGCTAAGCTCTAGCGATCGACAGCAGCGCGTGAGAGCTAGCTAGCGACCTGACCATTAGAGAAGGATAATAAATAGTAACCAACAAGCTGGATATAAGCTAGCCTCTTTGTAATTTTCTATTAGCACATCCATATAATAGTTAGCTCTTTATTATTAATGTAGGACTCATATATCTCTCACGTAGTTTTTTAGTTCTGATATCGAAGCTGAATATAATATTACTTCTACTCTCTTGTTCACATAAATATTTAGCCAGCTTACAACCTGCTATATTATACTTGCTCTTATTATCATGCATTGTTTTGAGAAAGTACGGAGTGTTGTTCGCACCAAAGCGCACACACGCTGCATGCTGAGCAGCCCATGCATCCCATTATCCCAAGGTATATAACTAGGACTAATAATGGGTCAAGGCCTCTGAGCTCTGAGTATTTTCATAACCACGCTGAATACTTGAATATTGTTAACTTAAAAAAAATATAGAATTTTAGCCTATCATATTTTAGACCATAATCTATAAATTAATTTTGTATAGAAAAACTTGGACTCATTACCGTCCCTAAGCCTAACATGGAATTGTGTGAACAATATATTGTGTACGTATCAGTATATCCCTTTTTGCACAAATACGTGAGCCGAAGATTTTGCTTCAGATGTTATATGCTTCTCCTATTGGCATAGAAATAAATTTGGTTAATTTCACAAACCTGGAATATTCTAGCTAGAACTTGCAAAACCTACACGAAGATAGATAGATAGTTATTGCACGCGTACGTACATGACGCCGTAGAAATTGCCGTATGCAGCGGGGCGTGCGTGCGTAGGCGGTGGTAAGGTAGCAGTAGCAGGGTAAGATCGAGAGGCCGGGCGGCCGGCCTACGCGCTACGGCCACAGGTGCGGCAAAACGATCCAGCGGTCACGTACGTACGTTCGCAAATGTGCCCTGCCGTACGTCGCGATCCTGCCACGTACGTCGTACGTGCAAATTAACACCGCCCATTATATACACGGCGAATTCATCACTTATACGCGCATATATATACTGCTGACGGAGTAACTTAGATTAATTAGATATAAATAAGTAGAAATAATTAACATGACTGGCCCACAGGTCAGATTGGCGGCTGGGTTAGCTTTGCGAATCATGCATATCGATGATGATTACCTTAAGTAACTGCTTATCTCTGGTATATTAGTGGTAACAGTAGATTAAGGCATATGGATATACCAACTAATTTTATTTTTAGCTTATAATCTACTCTCTCTCCGTTCTCTTTACGTAAAGTAGCTGGATTTACGTTTAATATTTTGTCTATTTAAATTAATTTCATAAATATGTAAGATTATAAGTCATGCTTAATGCTTAAAGTTTGTTTACCAATAAATCAAATCATAATAAAATAACTAGTAATTATATAAAATTTTAGAATAAAACAAATGATCAAACGTAAACCCAAAAGTTAATAGCGTCAAATAAAAAAACGGAGAGGGTATAAAATTTTAGCTCGTCTTTGTTTAACTAAATTCTTAAATCTCGTACGTACTGTCCAAAATAAAATGTACGCGCGTACGCTTGTGATACGATCGATATCCATACCACCGTGTCTAGCTTGTTCGATAAAATTAAGTTGAAACTGGCATTAATTAATTGTGATCGGGCCGAGCTATATATGCACACATGCGTAGGAGAGACGAGAAGAAGAAGCGCTCTCTCTCTCTCTCTGTGTATATATATATATATATATACTAGAAAAATTGTCCATGCGTTACAACGGGTCCAGATAATTTTAATTATATATAATTAGAAATGATCTCCTCATCGCTTAAATTGGAGTAGAGGTTTTATATGATTTGGATTTGATTTTATATTTTCTATTAAAAACAATTCAAAAAAATCAATGGTATCATCTATTAAAAACAAACTAAAAGCTACAGTAAGGCCGATTTGTTGGTTGGGATAAATAACCGGCACGGAAAACGTTATAGGGAATTAACATGTCATTAATTAATTATTATCTATAAAAATTATAAAAAATAGATTGATATAATATTTTAAAGTAATTTTTTTATAAATTTTTTTTGCTAAAAATACATCGTTTATTAATTTAAGATATAAGTTCACACGAATTTGGAGAAAATTTGGATGCAAACTGCATGCAGGTTGCATGCATCTGCGGCCTGCAGACGAGGAGGCCTCGGTCTGGTTCGGCTGGGCCCACTCAATGCATGCACGAGATGCAGATCGATTAACGGCACGGGAGGAAGCACGCGCGCACCCGACGCTGGCAGGCGGGCCCGAGCTGGAGAGAACGCGCGCGCTCTGCTTTTCGTGGACACACGGTGGAAGCTGGTTCGACGCATGCAGCTAAGGCGCGCGAGCGTCGCTGGCGTGTGGGCCAGCCAAGGCTCTGGGCCCACGATGGACCAAAACTTTTGACAGAATCATTACCACTTTTTATAATAGTATAGATATATAAATCATCACGTATATATGTTCTATCCGTGGAAACCTTAACGTACGTGCTTTAATTAATTTGCATTATATGTAAAACGACGAAGCAACGGCGACTGTGATGGATGCATGGATCGACAACGTACGCGCGCCGCTGGATATATCAACATACACGTACGCGCGTTTTGTTGAGTTGAGCCGCCGTCGCGCCCGCGCATGCTTGTACGCGTGTGCCCACGACCACGATCGAGACCAGCTCTAGCTACCTAGCCAAGGCCCGGTTCCACTGCAGTATTGCAGCGAATTATTGTTTACGTCTGTTAAACTGTGAATAAATACGGCAGATACAATAAATCTAAAGTGTTATTAATTACTATAGCAAATATTGTGGCACTAAATCTCAGCCTTCAGTTCCGTTCCAATCCAACTATTACGAGACATCTTAAATTTACGGCACTGTAACTCTCCATGCAGTAGCATCATGCTACCGCGGAGGGTTTTGGGTCTGCTAGCCACGCCATATACTACTTAGAACTCCTCGCCTTGATATATGTGTATTTCTAACGTTGTAAAAAATAATTTAGTTAAAAATTAACTTAAATATTCTTTTACTAAATAAGAAGATTATATAAAATAAGGAATAGATAAAGATAAAATAAATAAATATTTAAATATAAAATGATTGATAACATAGCGGGCACTCCACAAATATACGGTGTACCGCTACCCCTGTTTAGTTTCTAAAAACTTTTCGTAAAAACATCACATCGAATCTTTGAATATCTAAATAAAGCATTAAATTTATATGAACATTAAAACTAATTACACAGTTATGGGAAAAATCGTGAGACGAATCTTTTGAGCCTAATTAGGAAATGATTAGCCATAAGTGCTACAGTAACTAACATGCGCTAATAACAGATTAATTAGACAAAAGATTCGTCTCGTGGTTTCTAGCCGAAATCTGAAAGTTGTTTTATAACTAGATTACGTTTAATACTTCAAATATGTATCAAAAACTTGATGTAATGTTTTTGTAATTTTTTTTTTCAAACTAGCTAGCTGCTCAATCATGCCCAGTAAAGAAGAAGGGATCAGGCCCATGTGCTTGCATCTTTCCTGTCTGAGGGCCGCAATATTTCTGCAACAGTACAACCTATACTAAAAAAGGTCAAAGACCAGCACCAGCCTGCAACGGCTCTCGGTCTCTCCTACCCGATTCAGCTAGTACGCAAACCTCACGAGAGAGACCGTGACAAATCTTGCTTTACCTACCTGCCTCGTCGTCCTATGTAATACTCCCTCCATCTCTAATCACTCTCTCTATCTCTAAACGTTTGACGTCATTAATTTTTATACACGTTTTACTACTCGTCTTATTTGAAATATTTACATAATTATTAATTAATTTTATATCATTTTATTTATTGTTAAATATACTTTTATGTACATATCTAATTTTACATATTTGATAAAAAAAATTTAAATAAGACAAATAGTTAAAAGTATATAAAAAAGTCAATAGCATCAAACATTTAGGGACGGAGCTAGATTGTGTCTATTTTTATATAAAAATAACAATTAGTATAAATCATGTAAAAAGTATGGTAGTTGGGAAAATAAAATAGTGATTGATATTACATAAAAGTTAGTATTGTCTCTGTCATATAATATACAGTTTTATAGGTTCAATTTAAACTACAAAACTACACTTATTATAAGACAGAGTTAATAGTGAAAGAATACACGAGTATAAAAGTTGATTGATGCAAAATAAAGTATTTTCTCGAAATTATAAAATTATTTATATTGTGGGACAAATTTAAATGAAGAAATACTTTATATAATTATGTTATAGGATGGAGGGAGTAGCTGCTGCTCCCAAAGTCCTATTTAGGGTTAAGAAAACTTGCGAGTAATTTTGTATGTGCATGATCGATGGGAGCATACCTTTTTTTTCATGGACGGTAGTTGTTAGTTTATCTTTTTATTTTCTAATATTACGGTAAAATTACCATGTATAAATTCCTTTAAAAGAAGTCTGTGACCGTAGACTTGGTCATAGTAGTGAATCTACCACATCATTCAAATTGGTCATAAATTTTACAAAACAACTCTTAAACTTCTTAATATTAAAAACAATCAAAATCTTAACAGATAGTTACATATAAAATCAAATTTAGATGAATATATTGTGTAACCAGAAATATATTTATTTTTATCGTTAGCAAAAGAAACAATGCTAAAGCTCAAGGCATAAGTGTGATATCAGCTTCTAGGAGTAGGTGCCAAGTAGGATATATTATTAGGTCGAGGGGATAGGGGAAAAAAAAGGAAAAATGTATATTGTAATATCTATTGTTTTGATTAACAGGCAATCTGATTAACAGCTTAATACTATATAATATACTTATACAACTAAATCATTAATTATATTACTAAAGACAATTTATTATATATATCTTCTACTCCTAGATATGGTGTGGAATGATTACAAGGGCATTAGTCACATACTCCCTCGGTACCAAAACAAATTAACTTTTCAGTTTTTAGATATAATGTTTAACTCTTCGTCTTATTTAAAAAAAATTATGATTAATAATTTTATTTTTATTAGATGATAAAACATAAATAGTATTTTATGTTTAACTATTTTTTAAAAAATTTCTTGAAATTATTTTAAATAAGACGGATGGTCACATGTTTGACAAAAACAGAAAAGTTGGTTTTTTTGGGACGGAGGGAGTATATACATAACCATGCTCATTTAATTTAGAGTGAAGTGCACCAGCGGTTCCTAAACTTGTATATATGTGTCATCTAGGTCCCTGAACTCTCAAAATACATTTTTGGGTCCTCGAACTTGTCCGAGGATGTCATATAGATCCAAACGGACTCCGACCCACACCATCCGCTGACGTGGCATGCCACGGTAGCGCCTACGTGTTGGTGGTGTCACGTGGATCCCACATGTCAGTTTCTCTCTCTCCTCCTTATTCTTTTCTCTCCCTTCTCGTAGGCGTCACCGTGGCATGGCACGTCAGCGGATGGAGCGGGTCGGAGTCCGTTTGGACCTATATGACACCCCCGGACAAGTTCAAGGACCCAAAAATATATTTTGAGAGTTCAGGGACCTAGATGACACATACATACAAATTTAAGGACCGTTGGTGCACTTCACTCTTTAATCTATCACCTTATTTCACACTAAATTTCAAAGTTAAATGAAAGCTAGCTCCTTCCATTTGTGGGGATTAAGAGGGCCCCTGTATGAAAGCATGTATGGGCCAATCCTTTTCATGTGTCCAACCGACTATGAATATATTATAGAGCCTTCATTTAATTCGAATTAATTGCATGGCTCACTCGTAACAAGCCGCACCACATGCATCCATCCTTTGCTTAGTTGAGGTGGGAAGTAGCTGCCGACTTATTTGTAGGGAATTTCATACAAGATACGTAGTTCAATTTCAACAAAAATTAGCAAAAGCATCCGAGAAAGTAATGTGCAAACAGTACCAGAGAGGGTTGGGGGCATAGACAAGTATCTAGCTGTTGTTGACATCTAGGGGACTCGGGTGATTTTATTGAAGGGATTGAATATAAAATAAAGAGTTAATTGTGTCAAAAAATCCATTTTGAAATTGATATAAAATACTCGAACCTCCATTATACACGGTTGAGTGTGTCTTCCACGAGAGATTTACGAATTTGTTACCTAGCATGTGTCTGCCCGTGGAATGCTTCTGTCAAACTTTTAAAAATCCTACCATCAATAATTAAGTTCTCAAATACTACTCGATCTAAAAATAGTATACATAATCTACTCGGATAAGTATTACTCCCTTCATTCCAATATAAATGTTCATTCATATTTCCCAAAAATATATTTGGACAGAGGGAAGCAAGTCAATATAAATTTTAGACAACATGTAAAAGTGCTTATATTAATTTTGAAACTGGTGTAGTATATCAAAATATCGTAAACACACTAGATTCTATGAACCCGTCATAAAATTAACGGCCATTATTATAAAACTTTGATCAAATCTTGTCTATATGTCAAATATTTATGATTAGAGGGAGTATATATCTTATCTAACATAGGCTAATTCTATGAGAGAATATCATGCGTTTGTCTTGAAAAATATAGTCCTATAATGTTTTCATGTTATTTCACAATTTGTTGTCAAAATTTTTGTGTAGGCCGTTGGCCGTGAATTAAAATAAAATAAAAGGCTAGTTAAATTATAGAAAATATGGAATTAAAATCCCTACATTATGGGGTTTGGCGGAGTTTCAATTAAATTGAAATAGACGCTCTAACCACCTTTTTTTTTCTTTTGCTGAATAGAGCTAAGACCAGTTTATTTTAGCTAGTATAGGCTACACCGACCTCAATATATACGATGGAATAATCCATAAGTTCAAATTATGTAAAATAAACATTTATACATTGAGGATAGTCTTGTAAAGGACTCTAAGACACAAGATCCTTTACCATACTGTTTTTTTATAACCATATATTAACATATGAATCCATTTATACATGCTTGAGGAATTTCAACACATGGGAATAAAAAAAGGTGAAGGAAGAGTCGTATATATCAATATTAATTCATATGAATTTTTTTTTCAGGTTTGGATGGGCGGAACATTTTCTATGTTTTAAAATTTTCTTTATTTTTTTATAAATTCCTACTAACCGAATAACTTTTAAAGCAACTCAATCCTTAGGGCAGGTACAATAGCAGACTATAAGATAACTATAAACATATTTAAAGAGAAAAGAAGAGAGAGAAAAACAATGAGCTACAGATTTATAGCCAGCCGTAACATGAACTACAAGACATAATATGTGTATGACATGTGGGACAAGGTAGCCTATGTTATGTAGGTGACTATTATATAAATTAACTATTAAATTGACTATAGATAAATTAGAACTAGTAGTTCTTTTATAAGTCCAATACTTTCGTTTTTTCTTCGAAACCAATAGGTCGTAATTTTCATAGCTCATGACTCCGTGTGAGAAGGAACCAAATTATACTCTGCAATCCCCAATACAGACCATACCCCACCCCCTGCCGCGTGTCCCAGGTTGGGTGATCAAACACCAGCCCAAAGTGCCAGAAATACATAAAGTTTCTCAATTAAAACAACCCAAGAGATTAATAAAGCACAATAAAAAACCCCAATTAATTGATTGTTTGCTGACTCATGCCACATGTCGCGGCGTCCTGCCTCCCACGGCATCCCACTGCCGCACACCACTCCCGCGCAGTCCACGCCTATATATACCGGCCAGCGTCTCGTCTTCCTCCTCCGCCTCAGCTTCCATCCAATTCCCACCTCGCAAGCGATGCGCCCTGCCTCCTCCACCTCCTCCTCCCTTTCGCCTCGCCTTCCTTGCGACTCAGGTCATCCTTCCCACCACCACCATCGCCGCCTTAATTAAAGGCTCCGCTTGTTGGCCGGCCGACCAAGATCGCGTCACCAACAGTGGGCGCGCGCGCCATGGGCAGCGGCGGCGGCGGCGGCCACAGGAAGCTCATCCACTTGCTCCGCGCCGAGCAGGCGGCGGCGGCGTTCTCGTCCTCCTCCTCCTCTGCCTCCGACGACGACGGGTGCAGCACGTCGTCCTGGCAGACGACTGATGGCGGCGGCGGGTCCGCGGCCTCCTCGCCGTCGCGGTGCAGCGCGTCGACGCCGCCCAAGTCGCCCTGGGCGCACCTGCCGGGGCTTGGCGCTGCGGCGGGGGCGACCTCCACCGGGCTCATCGCGTCGCTGGTCAAGGAGGACGGCCACGTGTACTCGCTGGCGGCGGCGGGGGACGTGCTCTACACCGGCACGGACTCCGAGAACGTGCGGGTGTGGCGGGACCGGCGCGAGCTCGCCGGGTTTAGGACTGGGAGCGGGCTGGTTAAGGCCATCGTCGTTGCGGACGACGGCCGCATCTTCACTGGGCACCAGGACGGGAAGGTCCGGGTGTGGCGCGCCGACGTGGACGACCCCGCCGTGCACCGCCGCGTCGGGTCGCTCCCCAGGCTCGCTGACTATATCAAGAGCTCCGTCAACCCGTCCAGCTACGTCGACACCCGGCGGCGGGCGCGGCGCCGCGAGGTGTGGCTCCGGCACTCCGACGCTGTGTCGTGCCTCAGCCTCGACGAGGGCGCCGGGCTGCTCTACTCCGGCTCCTGGGACAGGACCTTCAAGGTGTGGCGCGTCTCGGACTCCAAGTGCCTCGAGTCGGTGCCCGCGCACGACGACGCCGTCAACACCGTCGCCGCCGCCGGGTTCGACAACCTCGTGTTCACCGGCTCGGCGGACGGCACCGTCAAGGTGTGGCGGCGGGAGGAGGCCGCCGGCGAGGCGACAAGGCATGTGCTGGAGACGGTGCTCCGGAAGGACGAGAGCGCGGTCACCGCGATCGCCGTCTCTGCCGAGGACCGCGTCGTGTACGTCGGCTCGTCGGACGGGGCGGTGACCTACTGGCACTGGATCGACGGCGAGGCGAGGTACGGGGGCGCGCTCAAGGGCCACAGGATGGCAGTGATGTGCCTCGCGGTTGCCGGGAACGTCGTCGTGAGCGGCTCGGCAGACCGGACGCTCTGCGTGTGGCGGCGCGACGGCGCCGAGCACCACCGGCTCGCCGTGCTCGCCGGGCACACGGGCCCCGTCAAGTGCGTGGCCATGGACGAGGAGGACACGTCCAGCTCCAACGGCGAGCGGCGGTTCGTGGTGTACAGCGGCAGCCTCGACGGGTTGGTCAAGGTGTGGCGACTCTCCGTCTCCGACGACGAAGCTACAACCTCTCCGGCGTCGGCAGAGCGAGAGCGACGACCTGCATCACCATCAACGCCGCCTCCCCGGACGGCGGCGTCGCCGCATGTCTGGAACAGATCAGACCGGACGCCGGCGACGGCGTGGCCGGCGGCGTACCAGACGCCGTCGTCGTCGTCGGAGCTGAACAGCGTGGCAGCTGCGTGACCGGCGGCCGGCGGCGAAGCTAAAATATAACTAAAGGTAGCAAACAACGTGCGTGCATGCAAGAACAATGTGCTGCTCGCACGTGTACTGTAGCAGAGTGTAAATATACGTACAAATATACGGTGTCTGTACGTAGATGCGTATTCCTGGGGAATGGGCGACTGATGGGGAGGAAGTGGGCGGTTGGTTGACCGCGAGTGATGTGCCGGCCACGTCAAAATCCAATCCAAATGTTGGAAAGAAGCAAAAAAAAAATGAAGGGTTGTGAATGACTTTGTTTTGTTAATTTTGGTAGTGTTTTTAACACTTTGTATATATAAAATGTACATATGCATAATAGTTCAGTTCTACTGACAAGTATAATCCTCACTCTTAATATAATAATTTGTTTACTTGTCATCAGTAACCAAAAAAGTCATGTTCCGCTCTCTTTTTTTTTACGGGGTCTAACTATTTATCTTTTTTATTTTTTTTTCAAATATGTCAGATTATTTAAAATTCTCATTAGTAATAAATTAAATCATAGAAAATTAATTAATAGTTATATAATTTTTTAAATAAATCGAATGATCAAACGTAAACCAAAGTCAACTATATTGAAAATAGAAAAGAAGGCACTACTAATCAGTACCAACAAGGCGAGCTGCATTGCATGCATGTATCCTTGACTTAATTATTCAAGAATTTGACTGGTGGTTCATCGTAGGGGTGATTGTTTTGGTATTTCATTGCACAAATAAAAAATAATGTGTAAATAAAATTTTATATACGTATTCTTAGCAATCTAAAAGCCCAAGACTAAAAAAATAAACTTTGGTAAAAAAAACCTTAAAATCAACTCTAGATTTAATGTTAAAATTTTAAATTTTGGCTTATAAGAATAAACAAAACAATGGTGGTAATAATTGACCGCACAAGTGGTACTTCTGCTTATTAGCCAACATATAAAATTTAGTTTCAAAGTTTATTTATAGCATTAATTTTCTTTTAAATCCACTGGACATATATGTTAGAAATATTATCCATAAATTATTCTTTATTTGTTAATAAGCCGTGAGATTAGAGCGAAATACTACCCTTTTGAGTTTTGATATACTATTTCAAAGGAAAACACCGAAATTCGAGGGCCTTGCTTAGTAATACCTTGTTTTTAGATTGTTTACTGGGATTAAGGTTTAAAAGAAAAATACTTTGGCGCTACTTATTTATAAATAAAGAATGAATGGAGTGTGAAAGCACGTGAGATAAAATGTAAAGATTTTATATTGAAGGTAATCAGTGAATAGTAGGATTAGAAACATTTATATTTAGTTGAAGATTTAAATTATAATTATAATAATTATATTTTAGAACAGAATAGTGTTAGATGATCCAACAACCGTAAGTATTAGCAGCCTCAGCCCCCAAAAGAAACAATGAACAAGTAATCTCTCCGTTTTCCCTTACTTCGACAGACGGCCATCACTATTTTAAAGTTGACCGTTAATAGTTTTTAAAAGATTAATTAATGATGAGCGAAAGTTATATAGCTATATACATAGCATTTTAGATCAAAATTAACAAATACTACCCCGTGGAGGTCCCATACTAACGGAAGCCGGATCAGGTAATAAATAATAACCGGTAATAATTATTTAGAACCATAACAAGATCAATAATATAGCCAACGAGCTAGCTATAAGATTTTTTTAGCTTTCTCTCAACTATTCATATAGTAGTTAGTTCTTTATCATTAATGCATTTACATGATCTATATGTCTCTCACAAAGTTTTTTTTGGTGCTTGTGTCTGAGCTGGCTATAAGCCTATGGATCACTTCTCTTCTCTATCCCCTCTCTCCTCCACATCAGCATTTAGCTGACTTATAGCATGCTATTATACTTCCTCTAATATCCAGTGATCCAGATCCTAACAGCCACACATCACCAAATCTAAGGAAAAAGTAAGAGCAGGTACAATACAGACTATAAGTCAGCTATAACCATATTTTAAGAAGATGAGGTAAGAGAAGAGTAGTGAGCTGCAGATTTATAGTCAGCTGCAGCATAAACTTTAAGATATAATGTGTGTATGATAGGTGGGACATGATAGCATATGTTATTTAGGTAACTATTGTATATACTTGCTATTAGATTGATTATAAATAAATTAGAGATAGCAGTTGAAGTTGGCTATACTAAGAAGTTGCTCAAGTATTTCGCTGCGCCCAAATCCCAATCTTGCAAATACAGATCGATCGAGGTCGCCGTCTTTCCCTTTCGTGGATGCTCGCCGGCCGGGGATTCACCTGGAACAGGTAGGTATTTGATCCCATGGCACTCGACGATTCCCTCCCTCGGCCGCAACGCAACCTCCCTCGTCGTCGTCGGGCATCGCCACCGCCACATCCGTCCCTTTCCCAGCGACTCATCAGATAATCGATCTTATGCACAGCTCGCAAATTGTTTCCAGCTGCACCTACCAAATTAATCTACCAGCTTAATTAATTCTTCCGTTTAGTTTTTGTGTAAATTAAGGAGTGGCTTTGGTGTATGTATATATGATGGTGATCAGCTCTATATAGCATCTCCGATAAAAAAAAAACCTAAAGAAATAGACTTATATAGTCTTGGATTAGAGCCATCGGAAAAAAGAATGAGGAACAAAAAACCTTGCTATCTCATACAATTTTCATCCCAAATTTTGTGTAGATAATTAAAAGGGTCAAAGCCTTGTAAATGGAGGTAGTACTTTGTAATTTTATTTACCTTTTAATATTAGGTTAATTAGATCTATGCCATTATAAATTTGCTAGTTTTAAAATATACCATTATTATTCAACTAATTGTAAGGATGACATTATAATTTCAAAACTATTCGAAATATGCCACTCCATACCCTTTCAGTATATTTTTTAAAAAAAAATTGGACCATATTGTCACTCTGCTATTCACTACGCCATTTGTATGTGCAAAGGGCAATTTGGTCAAAAATAACAATCTGAAATAGCTCTAAAATTATCATGGCATCTTTACAATTAGTCAAATAGTAATGGCATATTTCAAAACTAGCAAATTTATAATGGCATGAATCTAATTAACCCTTTAATATTAGCCAAGGGTGTTTCCTCGATTTTGGTATAGCCTATTGAATTTTATAATGTATTTTTTTCAACTTTTATACTTAAAATGGTTGTTATAGTGGATTTACAATATTATTATACATTATTGTTGTATTTATATTATATACTATTACTGTATTTATATTATTACTGTATTCATATTGCTATAAAATTTTAGAGCACAGGCGCAAGATCACCGAACAAGAAGCCGTGCCGAGCAATTTTACCATCTTTGATAAGATACCAAAAGATACCACTGTTTTCTATGTAAAATTTGGTACCTCTTGATACCTTAGGTGCTGAGAGGTGCTGAGAGGTATCAAATTTTGACAGAAAATAATAATACCTCCTGGTACCTCCTCAGGATAGAAAATTTGCTCATGTTCATTTTTCGATAGAGGCCATGCCATTTTTTTTGTTTCGGCAAATACTGTCTTAATTGTTTCAAATATATCATAGTACTTATTTTCTATTATTTTTATAATTTTAGAAAATGTTTTCAGATATTTGTTTCGACTTTTATCCTCAGATTGAAATGCTTACGGTTTTCTGTACAAACCGTGTGGTTTTCTCATCCATATGGTTGTTACCGTCAAATTCAAAAATTTAAAATTTAAATTTATCATGATTTTTACTATTTTCACAAAAACCGCATGATAATCGTGCACCTTGGGTGCCCGTCTTCGGTTCCTCCGAGGCTCCGACGGTAAGTGGAAACCTGGTCCTGCTTGCTTGGATATGCCTGTGCTGCTGTGCAGAATGAATGAACCAGCATGCACCACGTGATTAGGGGCAAAAGTGTAAAATATAATAGGTAAAAAAAAAATGTTCCCAACCCTAGATTCTTCGTGCTGCTATAAAGCTTTTCAAGTGTGCCAAATGCCAATAAGCAACTGCCTCTGCCGCCGCCAGCCCTTCTTTGTTTAGTCAGTTCAGCTGCTTCAATTTCTGTTTCTCCCAGGTGCTTTAATTTTGTTTAGTATTTGGTGGCTTTGGGTTTTCCTCACTTCTTTCGGCTTCTTTTCCTGCTTCTTGATGAGAACATTTGTTCATGTTTTTCTTTTTTTGGGGGGGTCTTTCCAACTCTGATTTCTTTATAGGACCAATGGTTTCCTAATAGGATTGATTGGAGAATGGTGATACGTTCACATGTCGAAGAGTTTTCTTATCTTATGAATCATGAGCAGTTCGTGGTTTTTTTGTTTCTTGGTTTTGTTGTGTTCCTCGATTGTTTGTTTCTTGATCTTGTTTTCATGGACGTGGTTGCTATTTGTTCTGAACTTCTGATGGTAATGTGGTCACTTGCGCAGTCTTTTTTAATCATTTTTTGGTTTGTTTATCCGAGATTAGCTAGCCATGCAGCAGTGATGATAAGCAAAAAAAAAATGACTCAAATACTGTCATGAGGTTTGTCCGTGAACAAACCATGATTGCCTTCAAGCACTGTTGAGCTGCATCTCTGTCTGGCATTGTGATATCATTTGTTCAAGAGTTCCCCTTTTGTCGTTGTATTGGTAATAACGCAAGAAGCTGCAGCACTGCAGATAATGGTCATCTGGAATCAAGGGCTAGAGTGACTGAACGTTCCAGTCAAAACTCAAAAGTTGTTGACTGACAAAAAAAAGGAAAAGAGAAAAGGCCATCTCACCGTTAGTATCATACAACCACGTTAAAAGGGGGCAAAAGGAACGGATCGGATACCAAACCAGCCAAACAAAGGAACTCAGACCTATCCAGTATAGCTTTTTGACAAAAGAAATTTATCCATCTGTAGTTCAATTGGAGATAGATCTACTTATTCACTTCAATTCATTTTATTTGACAACATTAACTTTTGGATTATTCAATAGCGTTCACTTTTAGATTTGTGTTCGTTTTATTTAAAATATGTATGCAAGTATACAAAATAATAATTTATTTAAGTATATTTAATAATAGTTCAATTTTTAATATAAATAATAATTATTTATTTTTTATCAAGACAAATGGTCCAAGACCTAAAAATCAACCGTGTTAAATAAAAATAAGTAGAAAAAAAATGATGCCCTTCTTGTGTCCCCTCCTCCGTCTCACCACACCTAGCTAGCGTTTGTGTATGTGCAACCACCTTCTCGTCGGAAAAAAAAACATGCACAACTACCGCCTCATCGGAAAAACCAGTGGAATCCAAGTGCTTTATCCTCTATCGATACTCCTAGCCCCTCCCAAACCAAATGAGCCTGGCTGGTTGCAACACTCAAATAGGTTATTATGTAAGAAATAAAAGCTTAGTTTGCAGCTTCTATGCAGCCACAGGTCATCAGTCAGTTCCGTAAATGGCATAAGGTAACCGGACACTCGTTTTATCCAAACAGATGTTGTTACATTGAGATTTGATACACGGATAAGAACTGTTTTACAGTTCTGAGCCTGATGCGACTGCTCATATCCACGTCTATACAGGAGGTCACACACAAATAAACTTAGCCAGGAAACATATATATACTCTAATAAGGCCTAGCTAAAGTGGATGTGCAAAATTCAATCAAATGAATCGAATACAGATAGCTACTGCACTGTGAAATTATACATGGCACTGTACTTGTATCTAGAAGTTAGCAAGGACGTCTTTCATTTCGGCAACTGACATGATGGGCTCGTTTGCGTAGATCCGCGTTACCATTTGAACGAAGCTCTCGTACTTGTCCAAAAACTCTTTCTGCAAACATTGAGCAGGTGATAGAAATCAACGTGAAGCCATTCCTCATTGGAAAACCAATAAAGATGAAATAATTCTGCGATATTTGCATCAGTATACCAAAAAAGTATTGCTTTTCTACAAAAATTGCATCATCGGTATGCATAAAAAAGGTTAAAATTTCACTTAACTGTGATAGAAAATTGTAGTGTAACCTAGCTAAATTATAAGGTTGTAACTTGTAAGGTTGTGAAGAACGTAGCTTACCTTGCACTTGTCCCACAGTGAAGGAAATAATTCATCAGAAGTCAGTGTCTTCTGTAACCTCCTATACATGGCACCGATTGACTTGTCAATCTGCACATGGTCACAATTTTGTTAATTCAAATTGAAAATGTTACATTGCTGCAGCATCTTAAACAAAACAAATAATGGCAACAGATGACTTTTCAGTTTGCAAGTTTTTACAGGTGAGATGCGTGATGTTAAATATGAATCCAAATATGAATCCATACTGACAATTTTACACTGCACCAGATTCATAAGTAAAATTTATTCAAAAAAAGGGGGGGAGGAGAAGCTGCTCCATTATTGAAGTGAGGGGAGCATTAGCATTTAGCAATGGGGGACAAGACTAGAGGAGATATGGTTACACCATATTACAAATAACTTGCACCAAGTATTCAAAAAGAAATGGACAAAGCAAAACTCTGTTACTTATGGTTTGCTTGGCAGAAACTAGAAAAGCACTTGAGAACATCAAATTACGAAGCAGTTCTGTTTACTTACCCCAGATAAACTGGATTTGATCACCCTCCTTAGATCAGTTTTTGACAGCCCAAGCTGGAAAGGAATCTGCATTTCAAGAAACAAAATTTACCTATTTCCTTCAATGAAGAGGAATTTAGCATAACAAATTATTGTCATTTTTGGTTTTTCAACAGAAATTAGTGACATCAGCATGTGAATAGTTGTAGCATATAATACAGAACCTTCACCCATCCACCCCAAAATGCCTGAGTTAATTAGTCCTATCTCTGTGGCAATAGGTAGTGTTGTTAAAACAGGCAACAAACTAAAAGCTGCTGGCTTGTTAGAAATCTAGGGGTAGTACAGACACCATTGGACCACTGTAACTGATAAGAATCTTTTAAACTAGTTAATCAATCGGTAGCCAACAACTCCACTACAAATGCATTAATTATAACTAGCAATTTGTTCATACATAAGAGTAATATCCTCAATTCGAAAGGATATATTTTCATGATTATCTGAGATATAAAAAAAATTAAAAATAGACATGCAAAGAACAGCACCATTTACCATAGATATTATAAACAACTCACACGTCTACATGTATGTAGTAACAAATGATCTCAAGGAGTGATGCGTGTATACCACACAATCACCCCACATCCTATGGAGTAAGATGATGATGTAGTTCAAAATTTATTACAAAGACAACTTGAAACAATTTAGAATGCAAACTGTTCGTAAACCATAGTACTGTATCAAAAAGCACTATCTACTGATCTATGAACATGACAGCACAGTTCAACAACTATTTAGGATTTGAAATCATGGTCCGTGAAAACTAGAACACTAAAACATAGTATCAGCTCACCTCTTCAGCAGCTATGGTGTAGGTCAATTCATCAACCTTTCGAGAAAACTGAAACAACCTCTCGAATTGCTGCCATAGATCAAAATAAGAGCTTAGAATTGGAATTCATTATGTATACAGTAAATAGAATCTAATTATAGATACATACAAGATAAATAAGTGAACTGATATGACGAGTGCAAGCTTGTTCATATGATTCACTGGCCTCGTGGTAGAATTTTGCAAGAGTTGGCACAACATTAGCCAAGTCATAGAGACTGCATCCAAAAGGCATATATATTATTACTTTACTCACCCATGTATCCATAAAAAATGATGAAGCAACAAACATACAGAACAAAAAAGACCTCATGCTAAAAAAGACAAGGAAGAAGCATAACCTGTTCTGGAAAGCAGCGTAATTCTCTATCAATACAATATCTGCAGTTTTGGGGTCACTGTGTGCAATTTTGTCCAAAGTCGTGAACATTGTGCTGACCTATAAATCATACCAAGAAATGTTTATTTACATAGGAAAAATAGGTCAAACTGTCAGCCTAGTTAAGAAAATAGATATAGAAAATGAGAAATACAGCTATGATAGATGGAAATAGAAATTGCCTGCATAAAAACTGACTGAAATAATATTTAAATCATAAGATATAAATTGAATAGCTATATATGGCACACCCAAGACACGAATACAGGTGTAGGGTTGGGGGGTTTACTCACTAGCTTTGTGTATGCTTTATCAATTAAATCTCTGGATTGCCCTTGAATATATTGCTCCATTCGTGATGCAAGGACAGAAAATCTACATGCAAGTGAAGAACACATAATAATTATATATTATCTGTATTACAAAGATCCCGATTATTACTCATCACAAGATGAATAGCGTTATTGGTGAACAGATCTAACAGATACTAGTCCACGTTGCACCTTATATTATAAAAAGAATAGGCTGTCTTGCCAAAATACTCTTGGTATGAAATATGATAGAAATAAATGTTTCCCGGACTGAAAGGCCATTTATCATCGATTTTTCACATATTCAAGTGACAACTGAACATAGGTGTAGCGTAACTGAGAATCCACTGAGCCATACTAATTACAATAATCAATGGAGACAACAAGACAGATAATCATTTTATCAGGCTCTCCACCATGTATGTTTAGCTTCAGTTTTCCAATAGGGCCTTTGTCATTGTAGATGTTCTTATGAAACACGAGTCACTGGGTTTGGCAATTAATCGAATATAAATTTAGGAATTTTATCTTGGTCTAGGTCTAAGTGTCTAACCATATAAAATGTTTGATATATTATAACAAGAACTACTATACCAGCATATTAACAACAAAAAATACAAGAGGAGAAACTCACACCAAACATGAAAATTTTCATCAGTATGTTGTCAAAGAATAACTAAAATAACAATTTCACAAAAAAACAAAAAAAAAGAATATCTAAAGTAGCTGTAAATAAGTAATTCATAGCACCATGCTGCTACAGATGACGAGTGTATTCAAGTCATGTACCTCGGAATGTATGCTAGTATTCCTGTCTGACGCACATTTCTTTCATTGCGCTCGATTTGATGGCACGCTTCATCAATAAACTGGAAATAGAAAATTAAAAAGACATTAGTCTATACTCCTATGAAAAGTAGTGGTGGTGCGGTGAATCTGCCACCCACCCATCCCACTACAACCTCCCTATTTTTCAGAAGGAAAAATGACAATGGGACCCACATGTCAATCACCCCACTAAATATCTATTTTTGGAAAGAAAAAAAAAAGACTGCGAGACCAATGGGGTCATATGTTAGTAATATATGTAACAATTAAGAGAGAATATATGTAGAAAATAGTGTAATAACATGTTAATGATAAATGCCTAAAATCCCGTCACAACATGCGGGCAATATGCTAGTAAGAGTAGACAACGTATTTCCTCTAAAAAGAAATAATGTAACAGCACAGCCCGAACTGAGGTCTGAGGGCACTAACCCTGCTGAACTGTACTGATATTCTTGACTCCAAGTCATGAAGTAGTCTGCGAACAAATCCTGCAGCATCAGCTTTCTGACCAGACAGGTATCGTTCGGTAATCCCATGCATTGAAATGCAACGCAAGGGATCAATCTTGTATGCCCAATCAACAACCGCATAGAAGTCTTCCTAAAAGAAAATAGCAAAAGGTGTATTCTGCAATCAATATGACGAGGCACAATACTGGATAACAAGCATAGGAAGAATTGTATTCCTTGTGGTTCAAAGTTTATTCCTTTTCTTTGGTTCACTTATCAATGCAGGCATAATGAAATCTACCTGTATCCCATCGAGTAGTTCTTGAAGTGCATCATTCAATGTACCCAGTTCAGCAGATGTATCATCTGGAGATATAATTTTCATGTAAGAAAATGAGTATTGACGCTATCAATGCAACACAGAGGCATATATTCATCAAGACAAGCTTCGAGGTTAGAACAACACCTGGTTTCAGATCATTGCCATCTGGATCCATAAGACTCAGGTCATCATCCGGGTCATTTCCCCCTGATCTACTTTTAGCATTCAGAGCACTGGCTGGGACAAGGGCAGGTACTTCAAAGCACATAAAATGTGCAAAAAAGGAACTCTGCAGACGTAATACTCATTATTTTCTCTATACCCTCAAGCATTTTTTCTTTTTGTCGGTTAATGCTCTAAAGAATAAAAGGAATAACCTCATCCACAAGAAGTGGGATAAATATGGTAAGCATCTTTGAATATGCATCAGATACTGTTGAAGTGTCAACACTGCTGCCGTTCTGACCACCACTATTAGAACCTTCAAGCCAAACAGCAGGATTCTTGGGTGCTTTCGTACTTGCTCGAAGTTCATTGGCAAATTCACGTGCCTAAATCAAATTATGGAGAATGTTTAGCCGTTGAAGTGGACAAGTTAAAAAGAATCAATTAACAAGGACCAGATATCTTATGTAGATTGGCATGGGGTATCATTCACAAGCTTGTCTTATAATAATACATAGCAAATACAACATATCAGAATGAAATAGATAGGCAATTTATTAGTGTGAAGAACCGAAGGTAGACTATATCAAATACCCAAATAACAGCATTCACTGTTTTTATTCTGACCTCTCGACGAAGCAATAAATTAAGAGAATGACAGTATGCCTTCCTTAAGGGACCTAAACAGCTCTTGTCCAGACTCTGCGAAATGGGCAATGGGAAGTGAGGGAGTGGAATAGTAATATGTAGTGTGCAGATTGATTACAGAACAAAGGTTAAGAGGTTGCAACCTTTAAGTGCTGCAGAAGTCGCGCGTAGGTCCTGCATTTGTACCTTAGGTCTGCATGATCAGGCCGCTTCAATTGCCCTCGCTACGTTCAGTTAAAAGTGAACTCTCTGAGTCATCTCATAAAACGAAATAGAAGGTAATAAATTACTGCAAACAATCGGTCTATGAAGAAACCTGAGAAAAGTAGCTTTTGTCACTTATCATGAAATCCACCAAGCTAGAGAAGTAGTTCCTCAAAAACTCTGATGCACGCCGAACAAAAGTTGTCTTCAGTTTCTCCAGTTCTGCTCTTTTCTCCCTAACCTGGAAGATTTTTTATAAATAGTAAGTGCAGTGTCAAAAACTTGAAGCAGTAACTGTTCACCAAGAATCTGCATTCCTGCAAGGGTCCATACGTGAAAAAGCTGCATCTTGTAAATTGGCTACCTGACCGCTATGAGTAATTCTGGAAGGCACCTTTAATTTATTTTTAAAAAGAGATTTATAATTACAAAAAGAAAAACAATGTTTTATTATGCACATTTATTATGATTACACTGTTATCATGATTAAAAAAAACTTGTACATGCCTTGGTAAGAAATACATGTGCTAAGTACGAAAAAATAAGACAAAGATAGCTTACAGCCCGCATATTAACATAGCATGGATCCAGATTTGGCACTTCAAGGCTGCGAATGGCCCCTGTCAACCATTCACATGCCTCAACATTTTTTAGCATCCGTGACTCTTCGAACGAACCACCAGTTAACGAAGCTGCAAACTACAATGTCAAATAAAATGACCAAATATTAGGCATGGCATCACATTTCAGGAGATGAAGAACATTTTCCTGTGCACCATACCTCCTGTGGAATCCGCAATCGTTCAAGCAACTTTTCTAGCTCTTCAACAATCCCTTTGTTATTTACGGACTGCATCTCCAAGCCATTGTTGCGTGATTCAATCTGCAAAATATGAACATGCATAGTTTGAATACCAACAATACAAGGAACTTAGGCAAAGAATGAAAAGTAATACTCCTCTGTCCAAAAACATATAGACATGGGATATGAATATGGACAAGCAGTTGTCATTTTGGCCATGTGTCCAGCCAATCGGCAAGATTACCTAATAAATTCTCCCTCCCTCCCTCTCACACACAGAGCCAACCGGTGTTTAGGACGGCAGCTGCGTGTGCCACATCTGCCTCTTCACCCACTAGCCCAACAAACTCTAGCCGTCAACTGCTTTGCCCTCTCCATCCGCCTGCAACCTTTGTCATCCCAGAGCTCATCGTTACCCAATGGACTCTGCATGGCGGCCACCACGAGGATGCTCAACCCCACTAGGCCATTCTCCCCAGTGAGCCGCCTATGACAGCGCCAGCCCCGACGCATGAAAATTTGACTTCAATTTTCAAGATGCTCACACTGGACCACTTCTAGCAGAAGTAGTTTGACAAGGTGTCAAACATGCCATCGCCAAGGGTAAGCTGGGGTGTGGTGACTGTGTGGTTTGACTTGGCCATGCTAGCTGTCCCAGATCCACACGCTCTTTCAAGCAGGCCGGCAACATGCTGGTGTACAACTCCATGCCGGAAACACAGCCGCACATGCCAACAACTGATGGTGTGTGCAAACATAATTTTAGTTCTCAACCACTCCATGGAGAAGGCCAAGCGCAGCCAGAGCTTCATCGACGGTGCAGGCCGCTCTCCGTGCTAGCAAGTCACACGCTGGAAAATTACACTCACTCGGTTTGCCATCCATGCTCTCAAGCTGGGGCTCGTCAGATAGCAAACGGCCAGACTAGGGCATAGATGACCTGAAGGCATGGGGAATTTCGAGGAGAGAGAGAAAGAGAGGAAGGCAAGGCAAGGGGTTTCTTTAATCTCTTGCCACACCATCCACCTCAGGCCAAAAGAGCTTGCAACTGGGAGTAGGGGGTTATGTGTCCAGATTGAATAGTTTAGGGGTGCAACGTTCAGTTTGTACATCATTGTTATTGTTCGAAGTCAAAAGGTTAGAAGCCCTTATGTCCAAAGGTTAACAGCACTTCCAAAAATAATAACGTTGTGACTAACAAGTTTAAGTGGAATCATTATATTTAAATGCAAGGAGTCTCAGACCAGAAAATAGCTTGAAATCAAAGATGAATCCGAACAACAGCCAGTTAACAACTGAAATTAGGGCTTCATAGCTTGTTGCATGCCAAGTCCTAGCTTTTACATGGCAGATGAGTTTTGAGTTAATTTGCTGTCCCAAAGTTGCAAATCTTAGATTAGTTACCTTTGCCTTAGGTAGTAGTACAGACTTGCAGTAGAAACCATTCTATGACCCAGCTATATTGATTAAAGGGTAAACCCAAAGATTGTTAAAAAAAAAAAGAAGGGGGGGGTATAACTTAAATTCAGAGCTAGCCTTTTAACATGCTAACAGAACTTACAAAAAACTTATACATGATAACAAACATGTATCCATGAGCATACCGATGCAATATCTTCTCTCATATGTCTCAGCTTCAGATTAAAAATACGTAACCACTCATCCATATCATCTACAGTCGCACTAGCAGCATCCAGACCCTGCAAGACCTGAAAGTCCAATAATTGTATAGTTCAGTGCAATATAGTTAGTGCAAAGAAAATCCACAATCGTCATTTCAAGAACAGACGATTAAATACAACACAGACAACAATGAATGATATAACTATTACTAATTTACTATCCATTGCAAAAAAAGGAAGGAAAAATAAGCCACATCAATTATACAGAAGGGAGTACCTCCTCTATTAAAGGCTCACTCTCCAGTAGTTGATAGACATTTGCTGCTTCCAAAGCAACAAGCTCCTGTTTCATTCTCTCAGAAAAAGCATCTGCTTCACCTATACCCATGACATATCTGCATTATTCACAATAGTAAGATTTGTGCTGCCAAAGGAGTCGTGATGCTAAAACTTTGGAGTGAGATAGAAGCGGACATAAATTAATTAGAATATATGCAAGTATATACTATAAATGAAGTAAGAGTAATTGCACTACAGGTGATCAAACTTGTATGATCGGTTTAACTATGTCACTGGACTTTCAAAATGTGCATAACTAAACGTGTTTGACACTTTTAAGACTTGGTATGTTGACTTATCCTTCAAGGCACACACACCTTGGTGACACATAACGATAGCAATTCCTACAATAAACTGCACTTCGCACATGGGTTTTGACCTTTCAGGATTTCCTCTTTTGATCCAAAACACATTCGAGCAACAATGATAGATGCAACCACAAGGGATATGGCTCATTGCAGTATTGGAACTTGTGATAGTGATTGTTGCCAAGATGGAATAACAGAGCCAAGGGATATTTAGAAGGATAGTTATGAACAATGGGGACACTGCAAGTATGATGATAGATGAAGGCCAAGCTTATCTCCAATCTAATGCAATTTGTACAACCATATATATGCCTATAACATGTTAGCGTAAGTCAGCATGCCATGTCATTAGTCATAACCTGACTGGTATGCTGATGACCAAAAGTTATCCACTTAATGAACGAGTTTTGTGACTTATCAATACTGTTCTGTTCTATCTGGATTCTGGGATTACTGGAAACTGGAACAGTCTTTTTCGTCAAGGAAAATTGTATGGAGAGATTTTCATCTGTTAAATCTGTACTTCTATTCAGTTCCACCTGTTCTGGTTGGTATCGCCTATTCTGCTGGAATTTACTCTTCCGAGCATCTAGGTAAGCAATTCAGCCTGAAGGACAGGAGAACAACCAACTTAGCTTGAATATCTCTCATGCTAGCTAGTAGTAGCTACTAGCTCTAGGAGGGAACCGGCAAGGCTAGGAGGCAACATCCTGTATGGGAATAAATAGCCGACTAACCAAGCATGATTTCAAGTACTAATCGTGTGATCCTAAATTGCATGGTATATTTGCATTTATTTCTCAATAACTTGCATTAGAATATGTTTACTCACTTGGTCACAGCTAGATATTATTCTTTGCATTACACAATTTGTCTATCTGCAAAGATTATAGAACATAAGACCACATACACATTTTTAAAACATTAATTAATATACACTGGAACGGTACTCTAGGTTTATAGTAGGTACTTAAAAATTCCATACCAATAAGCAAACCAGAACAAGCTGTGTGACCCATGTGCAATTTACTCATAAGAGTAGATACGAAAATAGAGTTAAAAGTTAAAACATTTAATAGAACAATAAAAAGGTACAATCACAATTCAGAGTCTGTTGTCATAATTAGAGAAGAATGTGCATGTGAGTCCTGTGACACTTCACCCATACTTACGTGTCAAGAAGTGCCTCCATGTCTTCCTCTTCTTCTTTTGCTTGGGAGACAAGATCATTTTCAACTGTTACAGTTACTTTCCTCTCAGTTTGAGTCGTGACAGATTTTTCTTGCCCGCCTTGGGTGTTCGATTGGTTATCCAGTGTCACTGTATTTTCCTGGAAAAGGTTAATTAGAAATTATATACCCAGAAATCCATCAAAGTCACTTAATGTCAGCAGCTTGAAAATTTAAATTTCCACCCCCGGTTTAAAGCAATTTAGGCTACAATGGGTTGAATTTTCATTTCTAATTAACTACTACCTCCGTCCCATAGGCCATAATAACTTCATTTTCCGACTTTTTGTGTCCAAAGTTTGAACATTCGTCTTATTTGAAAAATTTGTACAAAAACTTAAAAAATTCAGTCACGCATAAACTATTATTCATGTTTTACCATCTAGTAACAAAAAAATATTAATCGCAAAAAAATTTCAAATAAGACGAAGAGTCAAAACATTGTATCTAAAAACTGAAAAATGAACTTTATATGGGACGGAGGTATTAGTAATTTGGGAGGGAGAGATCAGGAGAGGGAGTTAGTTTCAACATTTCAGGGGCAAGTCAAAAGACAGTTTTATGTAAAGGCAAAGTTGTAATATGCACCTTGGCCCAGAGGGCTAGCTCCACGAAATCAATTCCAACCACTTTTGGAAGATAACTAAGGATCTCCTTGCACATGGTCAGGATAGAAAAAAGTAGACGGTTTCTGTAAAAACGAATAGCAAGGATTTGTTAAGAGAACCCAAATTATCAATGTATTCTCCTGCAACATGGAAATGGACCCATGCCAACGAAATACAATCTGACGCAATGAACATGGAAATCCCTTTTTTTTCTTTTTTGGAAAATGACTAAACATAAAAATGGGAGGTAGATAGACACTAGACATACTGACATACACAAAGAACTATGTATAAATTTACTGAGTTTGTAGATTTGTGGAGGCATGTAAAGAAGGTAAATGAAAGTGACAGTTCGATACTACTAAAAAATTTTCTAGATAACAACCTGTCATCGATGTTGCGCATTGTCCATTGTGGAGGTGCAACACTCTGACTTCTCAGGTTATCAAACCCCTGCAGTCCAGTCCATTAAGGACATGTTAGAAGTGGGTTAAACCATTAGCTTTTTTTTAACTACTACAGAAAAAGCATTTCAAAAGAGAGATCAAAGTAAGTACCAGCACAAATGTACAACCGGTAGGATCATTCGAAATGACCTCAACCTTTGTGAGATGTTTCAACTTGTAAAGCTTGGCTGGCTGAAACAAAAGGAAGATAGTATGTTTCTAAAGGGAGACCAAAGAGAACATGAACAAAGTGGTAAGAAAAAACAAAGTGTGATTTGCTTATTGAAGTAGTAGTAGTTGATAATGCAGTTTACAATAGGTAAAAATAAGCTAGATGCAGATGCTCACATATGCATATCATGAGGTGGACCATAAAAGAGGTAGAAGTACATGTGTGTAATGAAAATACACAGAAGAGACAGGTTTCATATGGTAACAATAGTACCCAGCCAGATGAAGGCTTAACAAATTGATGCTGGTGCCATTAAGAAAAATAAAGCACCGGTTCCTGTCTTGTACCAATTAACTATTAGCTCACAAGATAGTAAAGAAAACAAACCTCAAGTACTGCACCAGATGAATACTTCAATACTCGGAGAAAAGCTTTGGCTGCCTCGCCTTTTGTTGATTGTTTAACTGCATGAAGTTGTTTCTGTTTAGAATCAGTTACAAGATACTATTTTAACACTAGCTTGACAATAGTTCAGTCCTAATTATATGTAAACCAACCTACAGGTTGGGAACAGAAATGCTAGCCAATCTCTACTATTAAGTACTAACAAGTCCGAAATATGTTTATAACAAATTGATAGACAACACTTCTATTATAACGTTAATTTAGTTAACCAAGTATTAATTCTTCACTACCATTTAGGTTATGTCAAAACAATCAAAATGATCAATATCGAAATGTCAACGTTTCCTTGTGCTAATAATCAAATACTAGATCCGTCTCAAAATATAGCTACTTCTAGGATTCAAATTTGCCTTGTAATACAACTTCTCCACTACCATCTCATCTCAACCAATCACAACCATTTCATATTTAGTTCATTCACCTACTTTCTCATCTCAACTACTCACAAATATTTCTCACCTCAACATTTCCAAATAATTAGTTATATTTTAAGATGGAGGAAGTATGTCAAAGAGCATAGCACACCAGACAGAACAGGTAATTAAATCCAACTACAAAGAAGCAGGAGATCCTTGCAATCAATTTAGCACTGCACAATCCATACTAACTTGAACAATGCACGACCCTATGGCTGTTTCAAACATAAATAAACAATTTTGCTGGGGTCAAGGCAGTGCGGAACATTTTTTTTCTTCCATTTATACAATTAGCATTAAGAAAATGTTTAAACAGCAGTAAAATTATATGAACAAAGAAAACTATCTAGCAATATTCCAATTAAGCGATCCAGTCTCTGCTAAGAGGCAAGAACAGATCATGAGAGATTACAGCAGCTGAGCTACTGCAGTTATATACTTATATCACTTATATGACACTTTACATTAATTAGTAACACATGTGTTGGCATACGGTACAACTACGTAGTCCTGTCTACGAAAAAAATATGTATTGTAAAAACACTTTATGGATAATGGCTGTAAATCTGTACTAGTAATTACATTGAGATGCATCAGTTCCTTTTTCACTAGTTTTTAATATCTTCACTCTCTTATCCACCTGGCTCCAAAGTAACTATATAGCAGCAAGGCTTCTGGTTACTTTTAGCCAAGGAAATATTTCAAAAGAAATGGGGAACAAAGTTTTGGTCTTGGATATGAATGGATTTGACAACTAATTAACCCAGGTTCATCCACATGGGAGAAAAAATATATTACTAGTTCATAAGTCCTAGCCCCTTTTTGACAAGAAATGGTAGGTTCTTTTCACGGTGATGGACAGTTCATCCCACAAGTTGATAGTGTTCATGAGCATCTCTAACCAACTGTCATCAACTCCAGGCTCCATCTAATTGCAGATCACAATGACTTTTCCAATAAGCTCCAGCAACATGCCTAGTCAATTCCAAGGATTGCTGGTGTTGTGAGTTCTTAGATGGTCCTTTCAATCCATGCATCAATAACTCTCTGGTGCAGGCATTCAACTTTCAGCTAACCACGACATGATGAAAAGCTCCAAAATAAATGTTCATTATACAAGATGCACACGGTAGAGCAGTTTGTAGTGTAGGCTACTTCCAGCATGAGGTTAGCTCCAACTTCCAAAACTCCGATGATTCTGCGTCCTTGCACAGTATGACAGGCTCTTATTTGGTAGTTGAGAGGCGCATGCAAGAAAAAAAGTTCTAATTTTAGCAATTCACAGCTAACTGCATCGAATAAGAAAAATGGATCTCTGCTCAATATCGCCAAGTATAGTCCCCCGGTGGCCAAGACAGTCAAACCAAGTCCAACCACAAGGCTTCGCTTCGATCCAAGCTCCGCAGATCACAACCCTCGAATCCCAAATCCGAGCAAGGATCTCGGCGGTGAAGATCCAGTACAGCGTGAATTGGGGGCTCCAAACATTCTGCTCCAAAACATGTAAGCCTCTCGGAGCAACCAAATCAGCTACTCGGAGGCTCACCAACGCAATCCTACTCCTCCTTAATCGACCGAATCGAAGCAGCAGGGACGAGGAGGGACAAGCGAAGCTGCAGAGAGAGAAGAGAGAGCGAAGAGGGGGGACCGACCGGTGAGCGCGAGGACGCGGGGCTTGGCGAGGCGACCGAGCTTCTCGAAGATGCCCCTCCCCTTGGCAACGCGGATGGAGAAGGACACCTCCTCGCCGCGCGCCCCCGACGCCGCCACGGCCTGCGCGCACGCGCGGCGCAGCTCGGCGTCGTCCGCGCTCGACTTCGCCATCCTCCGCCGCCCGCCGGCCTGCTGCTCCTTCGCTCGCCGCCGTCGGCGATCTGAGGATGGGGAGGGGGGGGAGGACGCGGCGTCGATCGAGGTCGAGGGAGGGAGGGGGGTTGAGTTGGTGCCTGTCTGTCTGCCTGCCTGCCTTCAGACTCTCTTGAGTCGAGAGATTAATCAAAAACTAGTATTAAATCGGTTTTATTTTATTTTTTTCTTGTTTACCATTTTTTCTCCTCGCGCTCGCTTGGGTGTGGGTTACCGTTTTACTGCCCGTTGTTTGTGGACTTTTACCGCGGGGGTGACACGGTCTGGTTGGGGGGTTGGCTTGCTAGGGCATGCTCACCCCGACCAAGTGTCAATGAAATTATACATCTTCCGTTTTAAAATAGAGGATTCGCTAAAATATCATCAATAAAATGAGCTTCGCTAAAATACTTCATATGGTTGTACACTTTACTATTTTGCCAAAATTTCTTTTATCTAATTACAATTTTTTTCTTCCTAAATTGCCCTGCCTCTCTGTCTCGTTCTCTCTTCTCACCACAAAAAATAAAAAAGCTTCCTTTACTCGGTCTCTCTCCATGTCCTCACCTAGAAATAAGCAAGAAGCTTGATTACAGATCCAAATATCCGATTGATCATCGATCAGGGTCTCCTCTCCTGCCCGCGAGCGTCTTCGTCCGCCTCACACGAGCTCACCCAACCTTGACTAGCAAAGCCGACGGAGAGGAGAGAAAGGGGCACGCAGGAAGGAGAAGAATGAACGTATGCACATAGACGGTCCTCTCCTTGCTCCCTCTTCTTTGCCTTGTTCTTCCTCTTACATGACTTGTGCTGTTAGACTTGTGTCTCCGGCGACACCACGGGGACGGACGGGAGCAGGAGGCTGATAGAGCCAAGACCGGTGGGAGTGAGGCTGGCTGCTGCCTTCTGCGATTAAGAGAAAGGCACGGTGGGAGGAAAGAGAGCGGCGTAGGATGTTCGACGCCGGCGAGAGAGCCGTCGCACGCTGAGAACACCAGGCACGTGCGTGTGAGCAGAAAGAGAAAGAGAGAGAATGAGAGAAAGAAAGAGAGGCAGGGGCAGTTTAGAAAGAAAATGATGTAAATTAGACAAAAGAATTTTTTAGGGTCCTTAAACAAGTAAAATGCCAAAGTAGCAAAGTGTACAACCATATGAATGGTATTTCAGTGAAGCCCATTTTATTAATGGTATTATAGCGAATCCTCTATTTTGAAGTGGTAGATATGCAATTTTCTCAGTGTCAAGTGGCTTAGGGTGTCCACGTACGCGGCACGGATCTAGCTCGTCTCACCCGACCGCAAAGCTACTCATGGCTTGGAGAGGACATCATATCCCTAGGAATGATAGTGGCTTGTAGAGCCATTTGCATTGTTGTGGGCACCGTGGCTCTAGGGCCATGTAAGGCCATTTACAGTGGGGGCACTCTCCCATATGCCAGGTAGATAAAACTACTCCAGAGACCACTTGCTTCACAGTGTAAACCACTCTAAAATTAGACCCACATTAGCTTTAATGGGATCCACTCCTTCTCTTCTCCCTCTCCTCTCTCTCACCTCCCAGGCTCTCAGCTCCCTCCCTCTCTCTCACCTTCCAGATCCAGGCCGGCAGTGGCAGCGGGCGCTCAGCGCGGCCACGACAGCGACTGGCGGAGGTCGGTGTGGCGGCCAATGCTGGGAGGGGCAGCCGTGGTGACGGCGGAGGCTGTGCGCAGAGGGAAGGGCAGCCACGGCGGCGACTGGCGGAGGGAGTGAGGGATAGGCGCGGCGACGGCAGCCGCTGCGGACGGAGGAAAGGGCGGCCGTGGCAGCGGCTGGCGGAGGTCGGCGTGGCGGCCGCGGAGGAAGGGACAGCCGCAGCGACGGCGGAGGCGCCAATAGCGGCGGCCGCTACGGGCAGAGGTCGGGGCGGCGATTGCTGACGATGGCCGGCGCTGACGACGAAGCTGCCTCAGTCCTGTACCCGCCCTGAAGCCGAAGGCAGAGGCGAGGAGCTCGTGAGGTTTTCAGCCGCGCTTAGGCCACGCTCCGAGGAGGCGAGCTCGTGTAGTCTGTGTCTCTAGCCAGGTGTTCACCGAGTTCGAGGCGAGGGCGCACGTCTTCTCTCCAAGATACGAGTTGCTCTAAGGGGCTGAGTGCATAAGCTGGCATGCTTCGTCCTGCGTGGAGGGCTGGGGCTAAACGCCCGTACTCGGACTGTGAATGCCCAAAGAGCGGACGGACCATACTGTGTTGGAGAGTGGAGCGGTTCTGCTGAGCTGTCTATATGAACCACTCAATTTTATGGGCTACACTGTGTTTGTACTTAGAGAACTTGACATGCTAACGGAATGGAAGCGGATACGTCGCGCGCTATCTGGTTAGTCCTAAACAGCGACCCACCAAAAAAAGAAAGACACTGGTTACTAACTACTAGTACACCCAAGCATACATGTATTTTTTTTCTTCTTATGGAAATTTCTCTTAAATTATTCATCTAATTTATGATTCGATTACAGTATTGTGTTCGTAACAATTAAATCTTTATAACAAGATCTCACATGATTATATTTTTATGAAAAAATATAAATTATTTTTATAATATATCCAAATTACTTTTAGATTTCATTAAATTACATTTTAGACATATAAAAATAAATTTAATAAAGCCTAAAAGATTTACATATATTATAGAAGTAACTTAAAATAAAAGTAAAGTAACTTATTATGGCACTAAAAGAAATCTATTGTGGGGCTAAAAACATAAGTGCATCTAAAAATTAGATTTAATCAACATATCATAGTTACCCCACAATGTATTTACTTCTAATGACAAGTTACTTTCTTTTGTTTTAAGTTACTTCTATAATATATGTAAATTACTTTTATGATGTATTAAATTTATTTTTATATGTCTAAAATGTAACTTAATGAAATCTAAAAGTAATTTAGATATATTATAAAATTAATTTGCCTTTTTTATTAAAATATAATCATGTGAGATATTGTTATAAAGATTTAATTGTTACGAACATAGAGGTATAATCAGATCATAGATCGGATAAGTAGTTTAAGAGAAAATATATTTGAAATATATGTGGTCCAATTTGCTTGATAGACTAGTAGTATATTTTTAGTAAAGTAAGACATTTGTGGATCGGACAGCTCCGTGTGGTATCATATTGCCGATCAACGTGTCTCCCGTTAAATCTATCGAGTGCGGGATTTACTTCTAATATCATGATAAGTTACTTCCCTTTTATTTTAAGTTACTTCTAAAATATATGTAAATTCCATTAATGTGTATTAAAATTATTTTTATATGTGATTTCAATACCACATATGCATAAGTTAGATCATGCTTCCTCACACGTGGTCACCAGGAAATCGGGTAGATCAAACGATTAAGAGATGGGTCGCTGGTTAAGACCAATTAGCGCGTGTGCACTGATTAGATTATATGTAACGGAATACCTCACGGACTCATTTGTTTGCCGGTTGACGCAATCACAAATGTGTGTGGTTTGGCTGATTAGCGCATGTAAAAAAAATATTAGCTTATGATTAATTAATTAATAGTTATTATAAACTTAAAAACAGATTAATTTGATTTTTAAGCAAAATACGTTCAAAAAGCGTGTGCATAAAAAAAAATTTAGCCCTCGAACCTTCAATTTTTTTTTGTATTTTCTCCCCTCCACCTTGATATTGCTTCCTTCGTCCCACGATTTTTGGTTTTCTATATTATTTAGCATATGCTAAGATTTAAGAACAAAAGATTAGAATATTTCTTATTAAATATTATAAGGTTAGAAATGAGTGTATAGTTAAGGGCATAATAGAAAGAAATTTGAACGAGGTGTGATTAGTAGTATTCTATGATGACAGCTACTCCCTTCATTCCATAATATAAGGCATAGCTATTTTTTTTCTATCTCATAATATAAGACGTGTATGCAAGCATAAATTAACTAGCACATATCTTTTATCTAAATTTGAGTTATTTTAAATTCTTCACTACGAAAACATCCGACCATATTACATGCATACATGCACCTAGATAATCTAAACGATGTGGTGGTTGTAATTATTTCTTAGTCTTTCTGTTAGTGGTAGTTACACCTTATATTATGTGTTGGTGAGAGTATTTTATGATGAATTTTGAATTCTAGAAAGATAATTATCTTGGGCGATGTTGGCTTTGTATTTTGAAGCGACCGGAGGATCGTCTATATGATAGAGGACAACTTGAGAAGGTTATGCTAGCTTGCGTCATCCTTTACAATATAATCGTTAAAGATGAAAAAGAAGAGTACATATAGAATCAGAATCATGATGTGAATGAGGCTCGAAGTATGACGATTGTTCAAGCACCACAACTTTCCCCTAAAGATCATGTTAAATTTCAAAGAATGATAGTGAAGGATGCTGAAATTCAAAATAGTTCAACTCATTTTCAACTTAAGAATGATTTGGTTGAACATATTTGGCAAAGGTCAAGTCCCAATTGAAACCATATATATATATATATATATATATATATATATATATATATATATATTAATAATATAGTATGCATGTGCCATCCATTTTATACCATCTGATTATTCAAGTAGATTAATCAAATTTTATATGTAATATTTCAATTGGGGAGAAAAGAAGAGAGAGGTCGGCCAGCTCCGGCGTCGGTGAGAGGGACGACGTGCACGTAGACCGGCGCGGCGGCAGCCGGGGGTGGGTGCTTCGTGACGGCAGCGGCCGGGGGCATCGCGCTTTGTGGCGGCGGCTGTCGGGGTCGTCGGCACTGGAGCCAGCCGGCCTCTCTTCTCTTCTCCATTTCTTGAATTCTCTTCTCCACTTGATTTTTTCCGAATGGGGTATTTTAGTCATTTCACGAGCTAATTGGATGCAAAAGTATTCTATGGTGGTATTTTATTAAGAAGTAAAGCTAGTACGTGGTATTTTTATAACTACAATATATTATGTGCTATTTTGTTAAAGCCATGTCTATTGAGTGGCATATAGTTAAATTTCTCCGTTTGCGTCGGTAGCGAGGCTCGCGTCCGACGACGACGCGTGGCGACAAAGGCTACAACTCAAGCTAAGAGTGGACAGAAAGCTCATGACTCATTAGCTCGCTCGACTCGTGACAAACTCGGCTCAGCTTGGCTCGGCTCGTTTCATTTTTCTAACGAGCCGAGCTAGTATTTTAGCTCGTTAGAGGTAACGAGCCAGCTCGAGCTGGCTCGATACGCGATTCGTCGGTATTTATTGATTCTACACCGGAAAGCATGTGTTCAATACTTTATAGGTTCACCAGGTGATTTGTTGGTTTAAACTTTAATATTTAGATATAATTTCATATGATTTGCATGTTTGAACTGAAAATTTACTTATATAATCTATTAAAAAATTATTTAAATTAACTTTTCATGCATGGCTCGTGAGCCTAAGCAGCCAGCTCGAGCTTTGTAACGAGCCGAGCCGAGCCAGCTCGTTATCTTAACGAGCCAGACCGAGCCGAGGTGGCTTGTTATACGGCCCTAACTCAAGCAGCTGCGTGGTCGTGCCGAGGTCAGCAAAACAGCGACGGCGACAGCGCCTACGCACTTGCGCGAGACAGCAGGTAAAAGCGGAGAAAGGAGAGAGACGACCGAGAGATGGACGGCGGTGGAGGCTAGACTGGATGGACGGATGAACGAAACGACGATTCGTGCGAGATCGGCGGGAACAAAAAGAAATAAACAAACTTGGGAATTTTTTTCGCATCGTAGATGGTTCAGAAAATTTGAAATATATTTAGAGCAGGTACAATAGCAAACTATAAATTAGATATAAATATATTTTAAGGAGATAAGGGAGGAGAGAGAAGAACAGTGAGCTACAGATTTGTAACTAGCTGCAGCACGAACTCCAAGTCACAGTGTGCATATGATAGGTGAGATATGATAGTATATGTCATGTTTAGGATAATTGCATAACTAGCCCTACTTTAGAGTCCAATTGTGGATTTAGTCCTGTTTTTTCAGTTTGCAGATTTAACCCCGCTTTTTAAAATCGAAGCTCCCATTTGACCCTCCAGTTAAATAACCACGAGCAGTGTAAAAAGAAAAAAAAGGAAAAAAGAAACAAACACGTGAAATGACAACAATACCCCCATCTACTCTAATCCAATCTGCACTCACTCCTCTCCCTCCCGGTTAGAAGCTAGGCTTGGGTTCACCAGGCGGGCGGCGAGCAGGCCGGCGCGCGGGGGCGAGGGCGCGCACGGCGTCAAGGGCGCGCGGCGGCGCGGCTCGCGGAGGCCGTGCGCCCGGCGGCCTGGGAGCGCAGCGGCGGGCGCGCGGTGGCGCGGCGGCTAGGCTCGTGGAGGCGCAGCGGCCAGGCTCGCTGCGGCGTGGCGGCGCGGCAGCCGGGGCGCGCGGCAGGCGCTCGCGGCCAGGGGCGGCGCAGGCCGTGCGAGGCCTTGCGCCCGACGGCCAGGGCACGCGGCTGCGTGGCGGCCAGGCTGGCGGCGGCTAGGCTCGCGGAGGCGCAGCGGCCAGGCTCGCTGCAGCGTGGCGGCGCGGCGGCCGGGGCGCGCGGCAGGCTCTCGCGGCCAGGGGCAGCGGAGGCCGTGCGAGGCCTTGCGCCCGACGGCCAGGGCGTGCGGCGGCGCGGCGGCCAGGGCGCGCAGCGGCGGGCGTGCGGCGGCGGGCGGCCTGTAACGTGTGAAGACGTTTTTCCATCTACTGATAATAAATCCTGTCTCCAGTAATAGCACATGAATGATTGTGAGTTGTTGGCTATGGTTAATCGGAAGAAGCGGTTAATAGTAGAAATCAATATAGACAACTGATGTTCTGTAATGCAATGCATAGTACATATTTATACTTCCACCTAGCTTAACTATTCCTTCCAGAACAGTTAGAGACCACTGATTCTGTTGATCTACCGGTGGTATTCATGTAGTTGAATACGATATGCTGTCAAAATTTTATAAAAACAGACAAAACTATGTCAATTTTGTTACCACAAATTTTTAAAATTTTGTTTAAATTTTAGTCGAATGTATTTTAAATCTTACTCAAATTATCAAACTTCAGTCAAATAACAATCAAAACCGACTCAAATATGTTAAATACAAGTTAAATATAACAAATATTTCTTAAAGTAAACATATGTTTAAAAATATGGCCAAATATGCAAATAATACTAACAAAACATGGTTAAATGTGCAAGGGTAAAGACGTCCACTTTTTTCTCACTTAACACCGTTAACATGACTTAACGGACTAGGGCCAAAAGTGAGCTTCGATTTTGAAAAGCAGGACTAAATCTGCAAACTGAAAAAAACAGGGCTAAATCTGCAATTGAACTTCAAAGTAGGATCAGTTATGCAATTGCCCTTATATGTTTTGTAGATAGTTATTATATAAATTGACTATTAGATTGACTATAGATAAATTAGAGCCAGTAGTTGGCTATACTATTGAACTTGCTCTAAATAGAATATGAACATGTGTTTTGAAATTTTGGTGGTGAAGGTTTGATATCGGCTGTTGTAGACGAATTTAAATTTGATGGTAGATGATCGGTGGATAGCAATGGAATCATAAAAAGATATGAAATAAGATGGTTTAAGAGCTCCAACCCGAGAAATAAAGAATGAATCTTTTTAAAAAAATTTTGCAAAAAAATTTCCCTGAAAAAATCTAGTATGAAAAGAGAGACAACACAAAACAAAAGCAAATTATAGATGATTAACCAATAGAATTAGAGTCTTCTCTCGTGTGTACGGGAGATCAACTCCATTCTCCTTTTATAGGAGACAAGGAACATGAAGATAATGGTCTTATGGAAGATGAAAAGAAAGAACGCTAACCAGCCATCAACTTCTGTTTCACCGTAACCAACCATCGATAAATTATAATTGATGAGGTTACCTCTCCACTAATCAATTATTTAAATAATTCTCTAAAACTCTTCATCTTTTTACTTAATAACTCATGAACCAATGGGATATGAATACACATAATTCATAGCATCGCGAGCTTTGAAATTTATTTGATTTAATTGATTTAAATGGATCAACAGGGAGTCCGAAACTATATCAAAATATATGTGTACTCTTTGTTATTACTGTCTTGCAAATAACTTAACATCGACCGAACTCTCCATCATCAAATTTCATAGTTAAATCTACTAATCTCTGTTTCGCAACGTAAGTCTATCTAGTATTGCCTAGATTTATATAGATGCTAATAAATCTAGACACATATATAAAGTATATACATTTATCCATCAATAAATTTAAACAAAGCTAAAAAGACTTACAACATGAAACAAAGACAGTAGAATTTGAGCGAGTCTTTAATCATGCAACACCATTGTCCATAAAGAAATAGTATAATCTAAAACTCTATCCCAAAACTATACCATAAAGTAGGCAACATAAACTCGTTACACACCTATTCTTAATAATATGCAATTGATGGAAAATTTAACTATTTGCCACCATTAGAAACTACCACTCTTGAGATGCCATTTTTATGTTGCACCTTAACCTTTTGCCATAGGGAAGAGAGTGTTTGCTAATTTTTTGTCAATTGTGCATATGTGGCACCTCAACACGACATGCCAGCATGGATAGTAGAGGTAAAATGTCCCTTTTGCCCCTGTCTATGTCTTATCTTCCGTAAGACACAAAACTAATTATTTGGACATTTTTATAGCAACATATAGCTGGAAGAATGAACACACATATATATACGGACATAGTAACAACTCTTTAATCCATGAATAAATAACAATCACCAATTTCACCCGTTCAAAAGTTAGGTCATACACGTGTATATGCATAATAACTAGGTCTCCGACCCATATATAAATCATAAATATCAATTTAAAAGCTTGACTACATCATACAATTAATCTTCAAAAGATGACCACAGCATACAATTAATCATCAAAAAATCATCATGTCATACAGGGGATCCTACCATACAACAGGACATTCCTAGAAGGCCAAAGGAACCAAGTTCATAGCTTCTAATCATATACAATAGACTATGACTATGACTAACAAGTTCATATGTTCATTCTTTCGGCTATATATTAATATAAAAATATCTAAAAAATTAATTTTGCGTCTTACGGAATAAAAGATAGAGATAGGGCCAAAAGGGACATTTCACTCTTACCATCCATGCTGGCATGTCCTGTTGAGATGCCACATATGCACAATTGACAAAAAAATTAGCAAACACACTCTTTCCTGTGGCAAAAAATTAAGGTAAAACCTAAAAGTGGCATCTCAACAGTAGTAGTTTGTAATGGTGGCAAATAGTTAACTTTCCCGCAATTGATAGATAGCATGATAACATAATACTACATTCGTTTCATATTATAAGACTTTTCAGCATTGCTTAAATTTATCGTTTGATAAATGTTTATATATAAGACTAGAAAGTTTTATATTGTGAAACGGAGAGAAGTAACATTATACTTCTATGCACCAACGCTACCGGATACAGGAGGATAAGGTTATGTCATCGTACTGTGCCTATCTATTGCAATATACTTTTTCTATATCTTTTATTTGATACATTTTTAAGTTTACGTTTGACTTTTTTTTATTTAAAAAATATTACAAAATTATTAATTATCTTACTGTGGTTTGATTTATTACTTAAGAACTTTAAATATTACTTGTAATTTTCCATATTTACATAAAAGTTCTAAACAAAACAAATTGTCAACATCAATCCAAAATTCAACGGCTTTGGAGGGCGTACTTACAAAGACATCATCCTTCCAAAAAAGAAAAAAAAAAGTTTGCAGCCACTACGTTAACGAACGGAGTGGGTGTTTGGACTTTGGAGAGAGTTCATCGGGAGGTCACACGCGCCCAGACGTGAAAACAAATCTTCTCCTCTCCCAAGCGAACCCAACACTGCCTCCTCCTCGTAATACTGTTCCGACTTCCGAGGCGTCTCCGGTTGAGTCTCCTCGATCGCCGCCTCCCCCTCCCTTCTCCTCTCCTCTCCTCCCCTCCCCTCCCCTCCCCGCGCGATCAGAACCCCATATGGCCACCGACGACGACGACGACGAGGGGCTCCGCTTCTACGACGACGACTGCGAGGAGGATGACGAGGCGGGGTGGCTGGCGGCGGAGGCCGACGAGGACGACGTCGGCCTGCTCGAGGAGGCCGACCTGCTGCTGCTGCTGCCGGACGACCGCCGCGCGGATTGCCGGGTGAGTGCGTACCGACGGCACTGCTCGGTCGCCGATTCGGGGGGCTCTCTGACTCTCTCTCTCCGTCCAGATGGGGATTGGTTTGGTATTCCAGCGTGATTTAAGCCAAACAAAAGTGTCGCCAATGGATTGATTTTGTTTGCAACCTCGTGCCTAGATTAGCTTCAATATATCTGGTTTTAGCTGTGAGAGTTAGTGCATTATATTTTCGGATTTTTTAGCATTAATTTAGAGTTAAATTTTAGGTTTTTTTACTGTAGTTTATTTTTCGGTGTTAACTTTTAAATAGTTAATAATACGTATATAAGAGTGTTTTATTTATAACTTATTTTTTGTTCATAGATACGTCGGAAATCACCCCTTATGTTAAAGATCAATTCAATCCCCCCTTCTGCTTCCAAGTCTGATCATTTGTATATAATATCATCCAATTTTCATAACGTAGTGGCCCTTGTAGCTCTGTAATAGGATGGTTTACTCGTGTGCATTCTGTTTTTTGCCATTAATTGTCGTATCTTTAAACCTGTAAATCTGGTATACGATGAGATTGTAACGCATGCACAGCTTTAATTTCCTTGTTGAATGTGTACAATTTTCCTGTAAAACTTGAAGCAGCACATGAACTATGTATAGCCGCATTGGATGCATTCATTTCTTTGTGGCGATGAGTTTATTGTTTACAAATAACCTAATCACCACTTTAATATAGGAGTACCTGCTAATTAAGGTACGAATAGATCTATTTTTCTTTCGCACAATTTACCTATGTTTAGATAATTTCCCCTCTGTCACCACTAATGCTTTCAAGTCTGATCTTTACTGTAAAAACTTTTCCAAATAATTATCCTGTTCTTCTCACAGAAAGATAAATATTATCGTATGAAGATGGATTTCATTCCTCGGCTGGACATCACTACTTTCTTACAGTCACATGAATAGTCAACAAAAGTTTGAAAAAAAATTAATAAGATGAATTAATATGAGATATCACTGCACAAACATGCAATTTCAAATTCGACTTTTATAAGTTATAATAAAAAATAAATTTTCTATATTTTCAATAACTATTTAGATGATATTGCATGGGTTTGATCATCTATGAATTCAAAATAGTCAACTGCACCGACACAGTGACACGGTAAATTTCTTTTTGCCGAGAAGATCCATTTACTTACTTTTAACATTTATAACTGTTGTTGTAGGCCATCACACAAGAGTCACTTCCTGCTGCCCAGGTAATTATTGGTGCTCCAGTCGTTCTTGCGAGTTCAGATTTCAGATAATGTTAGTCTTACCATTGGTGCTCCAGTCGTTCTTGCGAGTTCAGATTTCAGATAATGTTAGTCTTACCTGTACTTGTGATCAGTTGACTGTTCTTATGTATCCACTATATCCACAGCAACAAGACTTGTCAGCAGTAATGAACTTGCTCAACATAAAGCAGCACGCTGCGCGCACGCTTCTTATCCACCACCGGTGGAAGATGCATTGCATCTACGATCACCTTGACAGAAAGGGGCGAGGCCGCATGCTCACCGAGGCATGCATTGTTCTGCCAGAGAATAATAGCATGTCAGCAGCTGGCTCAAGAACACATCCAACAAGGGTAACCTGCAATGTATGTTTTGAGGACCTGCCGATCACCGAGGCCTCGACCATGGACTGTGGGCATTGCTTCTGCAATGACTGTGAGTCCCTATGAATCCATCCTTCAGCAAATTCCCTCTCCTGATGTCCTGATTCTTACAGCTACATGAGTACAGAGATACCATTTTATTCTCTGGCATTCAGTTTTTCTTGTGAATATTCATCAACCAGATGTATCAAACAGCTTTCTAGGCTTTCATAAAAAATGCAAAAATAGTTGGACATAATTTTGAGCAAAACATGGCTACATTTTCTTACCGAGTTTGACTATGATATTATCTATTCTAGTATCAGTATTATCATTGATATAATAATCTCGACCGTTGACTTAGCTCCTATTTGGGGGAGCTTCTCCCAGCTGCAGCTTTTCACAAAAGTTGTTTCTGCTATAAGCTATCCCAAACGGTTCACAACTTCTGAGAATTTATAGTTATAGATTTTGGAAAATTAACTAAAAATCCAGAAGCTGGAGAAGCTGGGTTTAGGAGCTTTTTCAGATTCTCAGAAACTGGCTACCAATCAGCTGCTTCTCAGAATCTAAAGCTCTCTTAAACAGGCCCTTAAAGTTCTACTATAAGTAAAAAAAAAAATTCTAATAACTGTACTTGCTGTACTTGATATGGTAGTATAAATATATTCGATATATTGAATTAGAAAAAAAATAAACAGTCTATATTAATTATATACCAGTAGAGCCTAGAACACATTTCTTACCAATCGTCATTTTGATGTTCAGGTTGGACAGAGCACTTCTTTGCATCCATCAACAGTGGCTGCAAGCAGATCCGGTGCATGGAGGTGAACTGTAAGGCGATCTGCGACGAAGACATGGTGCGGCGCCTCGTCGACCAAAAGTACCCCGCCGCGTCGAAGCGCTTCAGCCGCCTCCTGCTGGAGTCCTATCTCGAGGACAACGACTCCGTGAAGTGGTGCCCCAGCGCGCCACACTGCGGCCGCGCGATCCAGGTAGCCGCCGCCGGCGACGAGAGGCACTCCGAGGTCGCCTGCCCCTGCGGCGTCGCCTTCTGCTTCAGCTGCACGGCGCCGGCGCACTCGCCGTGCCCGTGCCCCATGTGGGAGAAGTGGGAGGCCAAGAGCCACGGCGACGCGGACAGCGTCAAGTGGATCCTCGCCAACACCAAGAGCTGCCCCAGGTGCTCCAAGCCCATCGAGAAGAACGGCGGCTGCAACCTTGTCCAGTGCAAGTGCGGCCAGTGTCTATGGTAATAAGCTTTTTTGCTCTCTTTTTTTGGTTCCAGTTCTTGCACACATCGCCATGCTGATGGTAATGCAGCTGGCTGTGTGGAGCTCCTACTGGGAAGGAGCACACGTGGGAGAGGATCTCCGGCCACAGCTGCAACCGCTACAAGGAGGAGGAGGAGGAGGAGGCCGGCGACAAGGTGGTGGACGCCCGCAGGCAGCAGATGCAGCGGTACGCGCACTACTGGGACCGTTTCAACATCCACGCCGGCTCGCGCGCGGCGGAGCAGCGGCAGCTGGGGCCGGCCATCGAGCAGCGGGTGAGGAAGCTGGAGTCGGACTTCGCGCGGCAGCGGCTGAACCAGAACGGCGGCTGGCTGGGCACGGCGCTCCGGCGGCTGCTGTCCTCCCGGCAGGCGCTGTCGCGGTCGTACGCGTTCGCCTACTACATGTTCGACGGCGGCGGCGGCGAGTTCGAGGCGCACCCGGCGGAGCGGGCGAGCCTCGCCGTGGCGCGGAACCTCTTCGAGGACCAGCAGCAGCAGCTGGAGCACCACGTGGAGCACCTGTCCAGGATGCTTGCCGCGGACGTGCCGGAGGAGGTCGCCGTGGCGAAGCAGGACGCCGTCAACCTCGCCAAGATCGTGGAGGCGATCTGCGGGAAGATGTACAGGTGCATCCAGGACGAGCTCCTGCCGCTGCTCGTCCAGCCCATGAGCATCCCGGCGTACCGGCCGGATGGCCCTGACAAGGCCGAGGAGTTCGTCCGGGCGTGACGTACTCACAATGCAAGTCTTCCATTTTTGATTTGGAGCTGTTGCAGTGCTAACCGGAAAGCGGAAGCATGTGGATGATAGCAGTTGAGCACGATTAAGGATAGTTACAAGGCCTCGCAGTTAGAAATTAGAGCTGAAAATATATCTTATTATTTTATTAATTCGAAATTTAAGTAATATACTCCCTTGGAAATGATTTCGCAAAACTCTGAGAATCATAATGGTAAAAGACTCAAAGTCATATTAAGAAACTAATAATATAATCTAAATATATTATAGATAATAATTTGAATCATATTTAACAATCTTCATCTTGAGATGAATTTTCTTGTAGCATAAAAATCATAAATCATTAAAAACCTCGTATAGATAAAATCACCTTACGGTAAATAGTCTTTTGGACTATACTAAGCACAAACTAAACTTGAGGACAATGAGAACAAACTAAACTCGAGGACAACGAAAATCTGTTTGTTTTTTTATTTTTGAACTGGAGTAGTGAACCATACTTCAAACTCGACATGGGAATAAAACCCTAAATTTATTGTTATAAATTGATAGAACCCAATAGAGATGCGAACAAAAATGAAGTATTCTGATCTTCCTTAAAACTCATGAAAAATTGGTTGTGTGCTTAGTTTATCTAGAATCACATGATCAGAACAAGAGCATTGAATCATATTTCAAAACTGCCATAAGATTAAATCCTGAAGCTACTAGTATATATTGGTGAAACCTAGTAGAATAGCGAAACGAAGTATTGAAATCTCCCTGTAGATTTGATCAAAGTGATAAACAGGAACAATTAAAATATCTCCAATGAATTGTTTTTTGACTTGCAAACACCAACTTGTACAAGAAAAAAAACTTTCATCTAAACCTAACACGCTGAAATTGATCCTGCTAAACTTCTCAATGTCTAATTTGATGAAAGACTTTGAGAAAAATTACATATCGATACGATAGAATCAACAGAGAAAGGTTCATGGTAAGTTGGTGTGTGGTCGTAGCAAATTCATGCCAAAAATTCACCTTGTGTGATATGGACTCGAGCAACAACTTAGAGCATCCCTAACAGCTGTTCTATTCCATCATCTATCTTAAAAATAGAGGATGGAGGATAAAAATACTGCTCCAACAGAACATCTATTTCATCCTTCTTTTTTTTAATGTCATCTATATCAGGAGAGAGAACATCTAATGAACATCTATATTTAGATGTTCTCTCCATCATCTAAAACTCAAATGTCCCCACTTTAGCCATTATAAAACATAAAACAAATGTATGGTGGTTATATGTATCAATAAAATATAATAAACTAGAATATAGATGCTCTAATATGGATAATCTGCTGGAGCACACAAATATATAGAGGATAAAACTGTTTTAGATGACCATCCAAACTAAGATATAGAGGACCAAATTTAGATGAGCTGTTGGGATGCTCTTAAGGCCTGTTTGGATCTAAGAACTTTTTTTCCCTTGTCACATCGAATGTTTGGACGTTAATTAGAAATATTAAATATAGATTTATAACAAAACTAATTGCATAAATAAAGGCTATTTCAGTAGATAAATTTTTTAAGCCTAATTAATCTACGATTAGCAAATGTTTACTGTAGTATCACATTCGCTAATTATGGACTAATTAGGCTCAATAGATTCGTCTCGCGAAATAATTCAGAGTATAGGGTATGTTTTATTCTAATATATATTTAATACGATTAGTGTGAAAACATCGATGTGACATGAATTTAAAGAAAAGTTGGTTGGAACATGCACTTAGCATGGGGAACCGTGAGTTACTACTGCAAAAATACTGCCATTGCACGACTGCCTGGTTTCCCTGTGTGCGGAACATGCCGCAAAATAGCCTGTTGATGAAAATTATCAGAGTGTTGGTTTGGTTTGTAAGTTTGTTGGTTGACCACCTTGAGTTTATCAACTCGATCCAGTGAGCAGAAGAGATGATGAAAACCACCGTCAGGTGTGGCTAAATCAATCGACGACGACGTTGAGAGAGTAGATTGGATCTTCAATGGTTTAGTACCACTTGTTAGGGACAATATATAAAGAAACAAGATTTAAGGTAGAAAACCTCTTTAAGATGGAGAGAAAAAAATCATAGAAGACAAATTCACTAGTACTGGTATAATATTACATGTACAAGGGCGGCTAAATACTATATTTACTAGAAAAATTACCTATGCGTTGATGTGTAGATATAATTTTAATTATACATAATTAAGAATGATCTCCTTATCGCTTATATCGGAGTAGAGGTTTCATGTGATTCGGCTTTGGTTTATACTTTCCAAAAAAACAATTCGAGAAAAAACCAATGGTATCATTCATTAAAAACCAATTAAAAGCTAGAGTGTCATTAATTAATTATTATCTATAAAAATTAAAAAAATAGATCGATATGATTTTTAAAGAAACTTTCCATAGAAAATTTTCTCTCAAAATACATCATTTATCAATTTAGAATGTGAGCACATGAATAATGAGACACATGTACTATTTATTATATTCTCTAAATCTATTTATTATATTCTCTAAATCAGTGAGTTGGAAATGAGGGTAGATTCTTTACCCACCAACACAACACTCCAGATATTCTTTTTAGCTACAAATATGTAGCACGTTTGTATATTTATTTGTAAGAAAAATATTGTATTTTTATATGCGGACATGAGAGAATTCAATTGGCAAACTGACCGTAGCTGAGCTGGTTAATTAACCTTAACTAGCAATGTACCCGTGCTAACGCTATAGTGTTATAATATTTCTATTTAAGTTTCTAATACAAGTCTATATTTTTATATTTTTATAGAAAGTTTCTAATATATTTAGAGTAGATTAGATGATCCATGTACATATATATTAAATAAATAATTCAATTTGGATCCAAACAAGTTGTTCATTTATTTTATGAATGACTTTAGATATGGCATATTTGCAAAATAATTTAAAAAATACAAACGGTCAACCATAGGTCCAAAATTTAACGGCGCCTAGATAAACCGGACGGAGTAGTATAAATACTATTATGTCAAAAATAGCCCCCGCAATTACCTATGAGGCAAATTTAAACACACACATGTTTATAATTTAATAATATATGTATGTATATATTATAAAATTTATTTTATACTCGTTTCCTTTTTATCTAACATTGTTAACTCATTCGTGTTGATATATACATATAAAAACACCAAGCAAGTATTATAAATACCACCGTGTGAAAAATATCTCTTGTTATCTAATATTGTCAACTCGAACGTTTTATATTAGATTATATATACACACATATAAATGATATATCATTTAATCCATATCAGGTCTATTTTTATTTAACACTATGTATTTAGGGGCACCATTCTTGCTGATATATATACATATAAAAATTATTTATTTATGAATTTGATTCATTATTAGTAAATTGACTATAAGAATGATGTATAATATTCTATGTTTGCAAATAAAACTTAGAAAAAGATGAACGATTAGACGGAGTTTTGATTGAGCTCTGATATGGTGATATTTGTAATACTTCCTTCAGTCTTTCTATGACACGTTGAATTTTGGATCTATATTTGACTAAGATTTAATGCATTAAATTTAATATAGGAAGGATAGATGGAAAGTTCACGTAATTTTAGGAGCCAGTAAATATAAGGAGGGTTTAACGGAATGTACACGTGATTTGGGGAACCTATAAAAGGAAAGATGGCTAATTTAACGTGGACTGTTCGATATGATTTGAGCCGTTAGATCTGTCCAATGAGTAAATCGTGTTGGTGCACCATAGGGTAGATGTAAGGAGGATAGATGGAAAGTGCACGTGATTTTGGGAGCCAGTAAATAGAAGGAGGGTTTAACGGAATATAAATGTAATTTGGGAAACCCATAAAAGGAAAGATGGCTGATTGAACATGGACCGTTCATTCTGATGTAGATGATTTAAGCCATTGGATCTGTCCAATGAGTAAATCATGTTGGTGCACGATTATGTCTGTCCATTAAATATGGAAGTCTTACTCTAGAATAAGAAAGTAATTATAATTTTTTCAATAGTATAGTCAATCTAGTAACCAATTACATATAATAGTTACCTACAAAACAGTAGTACGTGATCTCACATGTCATATACATACTCTGTCTTGGAGTTCATGTACAGCTGACTACAAACTAGTAGCTCACATCTCTTTTATCTCCTCTTTTATCTCTTTAAAATATGCTTATAGCTGACTTATAGCCTGCTATTGCACCTGCTCTAAGAACAAAGCGTCCATCACAAGGTTCCTCTAACCGTTGTAACCGTGGTAACCAAGCCCTCCGTGGAGGCACGGCTTCGGTAAGCCGCAGTACCCGAATTTAAATTTAAGGAGAATTTAAAAAAATGAAAAAATTTAATGAAAAAATATATGTTGTATATGTTGATATATAGTGTAGTTTTGTCAAATAAATTCATGAAAAAAATGTATTTTCGGCGTAATTAAAAATCATAAACGAGAATTTCGGGAAACAAAATTAAAAAAAAGCCTATTGCAAATAGTATTTCATAGAAAGATGGTTAAGAATATTTTGTGTTGAGTCATTATTAATTTACACTATACACTAGGGTGAAATACAAATATATAACAATGGATATATGGAAAATATATATGGAGAAAAATTATACGTGCATGTTAGTGTATAGATAATAGTTTTATTCGTAATAATGGGCAGTAGGTATAGTTGTGACGCAATAATCAAAGTGAAACAATTGTTACTTGTTATTGGTGAGAATTATTTGATGAAGGGTGATATGACGGTGTATGTTTGTATGACTTATTTTCCCTATAACATGTCGTATTTTTCCTATATCATAAATATAGTCACAAAATATTTTTCTATTTTTCATGTATTTTTTTAGATTTTTTAAAGTTTTTTTTATTTGACATCACACCCGCGGTCTACTCGTGGTAACCGCAGTTTCCTCGTGGTAACGGCGATTTCGGCTATAAAAATGCGCGGTAAACTACGGTAACCGCCGTTCTCTTACGTTGTTTCAGCAAGTAGTTACCACGGTTACCGTGACGAACCGTGTGGCAAGCCACGAAAATCACCCGGGTTTAAATTTAAATTTTTTAATTTAAATTCATAAATCATAGTTTTTAGTTGCCATGCAGTATCCGCGAGAACGCGGAGCCGACGGTTTGGGCGGCGGTAAGTGAAATTCTGGTCCATCGACACAACAACCAAAGCGCATGCCCCAGCAAGTCCAAGTCAAAAGCCACGACGACGACGTACGCAAGGCTTCTGTGACGTCACCCGTGGGCCCACCACAATTCGGGCCTTAAACCCTAAGCCGCCTCGTTTCGCTCCGTCGCTCGCGCGCGCCGTTTCTCCGCTCGCCACTGCCCGCCCGCCCGTTCGCTGCGGCGTTTCTCCGTTTCTCCGGCGGCGGCGCGCGCGCGAGATCGATCAAGGGCCCCGGCCCGCCGCCATGTCGTCGAGCGACGACGTCGAGGAGTGCTTCTACGGCTACGACGACGACGACGAGGAGGGAGCTGGCGAGGACGAGGAGGACTGGGGCGGCGAGGGCCTGCTGGTCGAGGAGGAGGCGGCGTCGCCGGAGCGCCCCGTGGATTGCTGGGTCAGTAAAAACTAACTTTTGCTCCCGATCGATCGACCCATCGTTTTTTTTGTCTTATCTTCTATCAGATTCATATGCATATCGCAATTATAATATCTGATGCCTTGAGTTCCTCTTGAATTAATTACTACTTTTAGCTTTCTAGTTTTTCTAATGCACATGTAACACTCTTGCCAATCGATTCTCATGGGATTGATATATATGTTTCTCCCTTCGATTTCAAGCATGTATATATGTTCTTTGGAGCTTGCTTTCTTGGTTATTTGTCTTTACCAAATAAACGATACCTCCGTCACAACTCACAAGTAAATGAATCATGCGTCTTTTTAAATGCAGTATAAATGAAACGCAACAAAACTATTTGACCCTTTTTTTTGGAATCTTATGCACACGTTTGATAATAACCTGTATTTGCACATTCAGAGGAGGTATGTTTTAATTAATGCATAGCTTTAGTGCCGTTTTGTTTGGAATAGAGAACTGGGATGCATATATACTTTTTTTTAAAGTAGACAAGTTTCCAGACATAATTAAATAGCAAGCCTTCTTTGCTGACACAACCAAAATTAATATATTAAAAGCTTATTCACACTTATTTTTGAGGATATTTTTTATCGTAGTCCTTTTCCCACCATAACTTTTAAACTGATAATACCATAGATATTAAATATTTACTTATAAATTATTTTAGATTTTTTGTTTATTTTTTTACGGCTTACTCTTACGAAAGATGCACTGATTACCATTTGGTGTCTGTTGTTGCAGGCCATCACAAAAGAGTCTCTTCCAGCTGCCCAGGTAATGGGACTCCGCCTGACACTGCTTTGTGCTACCACAGTCCTAATAATATAATTATAATTATATCCGTGGATTTTCGTGTTTAATATTTAACCATTCGTTTTATTTAAAATAATTATAAAAAGTTTTTAAAAATAGTCACACGTACAGAATTATTCATGTTTATCATCTAATAACAATAGTAATATTTTTTAAATAAAACGGATGATTAGGGGTGGACATAAAACTCGTGGCTCGTTAGCTCGCTCGACTCGTGACAAGCTCGACTCGGCTCGTTTCATTTTTTAATGAGCCGAGCTAGCATTTTAGCTCGTTAGAGATAACGAGCCAGCTCGAGCTGGCTCGTGAGCTGCACGCGAGCCTGACCAAAGATACGCGAATCATCGGCATTCATTGATTCCACGCCGGAAAGCATGTGTTCAATACTTCATAGGTGATTTGTTGGTTCAAACTTTAATATTTAGATACAATTTCATATAATTTATATGTTTAAACTAAAAATTTGCTTGTATAATCTATTGAAAAATTGTTTAAGTTAACTTTTCATGCATGGCTCATGAGCGAGCCTAACGATTCAGCTCGAGTTTTATAACGAGTCGAGCCGAGCCGAGCCAGCTCGTTATTTTAACGAGCCAGACCGAGCCGAGTACGGATGATAGAACGTTAAATATAACCAGTGCAAAGGACCGGAGGGAGTAGTATCGAACTTCAAAGTTGTGCTTTAATTAATCACAGTGTCGTTGTTCTCCTGCTCTACATGTGCACGCAGCAACAAGACCTGTCCATGGTGATGAACCTGCTGTACATCAAGCAGCACCAGGCTCGGTCTCTCCTCATCCACCACCGCTGGAAGGTGGACTCCGTCTTGGACCACCTGGGCAACAAGGGCCGAGACAGCTTGCTCGGGGAGGCCGGCGTCGTGCTCCAGCAAGAGGCGAACAGCGGCACGGCGCCGGCGGCCATGGCGTCGCCGCAGCACCCGAGAGGCAGCAGCAGCGTCACCACCTGCTATGTGTGCTTTGAGGAGGCTTCGCCGGACGCTGTCTCGACCATGGATTGTGGACACTGCTTCTGCAATGACTGTAAGTTAATCCATTTTCCCTCTTTTCTTTCTGTTAATCTGCTGTTTCGTCAGAAGAAATTTATATATAATCGTGTTTGGGAAAAGAACAATTCTTTTGCATGATTGCGAAGTAGAGACAAAAGGAATCCTTCAAACGGAAAATTGATGCTTTTTTTGTAGTTTAATTTTCCCCGAGAATTTTCATGATTTCATCAGCAAGAGACAAGAAGAAGTTGGAAAGATTTGTTTTTTGCAAGATGTGATTGATGTGTTGAATTTGTTCAGGTTGGACAGAGCATTTCTTCGCCTCTGTCAACGGCGGGCAGAAGCAGATCCGGTGCATGGAGGTGGGGTGCGCGGCCATCTGCGACGAGGCGGTGGTGCAGCGCCTCCTCGGCGGCAAGTACCCCGACGCGGCGAGGCGGCTGGACCACTTCCTCCTCGAGTCGTACGTGGAGGACAACGGCGCGGTGCGTTGGTGCCCCAGCGCGCCGCACTGCGGGCGCGCCATCCGCGTGGACGGCGGCGACCGGTGCTGCGACATGTCCTGCCCCTGCGGCGTCAGCTTCTGCTTCAGCTGCGGCGCGGCGCCGCCGCACTCGCCGTGCCCGTGCGCCATGTGGGCCAAGTGGGACGCCAAGTGCCACGGCGAGTTCATGAACCTCGACTGGATCCGCGCCAACACCAAGAACTGCCCCCGCTGCTTCAACCCCATCGAGAAGAACGGCGGCTGCAACCTCGTCACCTGCCGATGCGGCCAGCATCTCTGGTAATCCCTCCTCACTCTATGTGTATGCATCGCTCGCCATTGATGCCGATCGTTTTCTCAAGTTTCTTCTTCCATCTCCGGCAGTTGGCTGTGCGGCGGCGCCACCGGGTCGGCGCACTCGGTGCACAGCATCGAGGGGCACAGCTGCAACCGGTTCGTCGAGGAGGAGCAGAAGGAGGTGGACGACGCCAGGAGGAAGGTGCTCCGGTACACGCACTACTACGACCGGTTCAAGGTCCACGGCGACTCCCGCAGGTCGGAGCTGGAGGAGCTGGGGCCGGCCGTCGAGGAGCGGGTGCGGCGGCTGGAGTCGAGCGCCGAGCTGAAGCCGGCGATGGACACCGCCCGGGCGCTGGGCGACGCGCACCGCGCCCTGCTGGGCTCCCGGCACGTGCTGTCGCGGTCGTACGCCTTCGCTTACCACATGTTCGGCGGCGAGGAGCGGACGTGGCCGGAGCAGAAGGCGGCGGCGGCGCAGGCGCAGGCGCTGTTCGAGGACCACCAGGAGATGGCGGAGAGGCACGTGGAGAAGCTGTCGCAGCTGCTGGCGACGGACTCGCCGGTGACGGAGGGCGCCCTGCGGCGGGCGAAGCAGGAGGCCATCACCCTCACCGCCGTCGTCGAGAAACACTGCGGCGAGATGCACAAGTGCATTCAGGACGAGCTGCTGCCCATGCTCATCGACACGACGTCCATCGCGGCCTACCGCCCCACCGGCCCTATCGAGGCCAACGACTTCCCGCCTTGTGTCTGACAACCTTTTCTTTTATAGAATCTCTGTGAATTCAAATGTGTCCAAATAAGTTCTAAATGTTGTTATTTTAGCTGGGAAATAGTATGGTATATAAGACTTGGCGATAATTAACTTTTCTTCTCGGAAGTACTTCAAGATTCATGAAACACTCCATAAAAACTCTCACCATCATCTTTTTGCTTAGAGAGATGCTATACGTACAATGGGTTGTTTATGATCCGTGTATGATAAACAGTAGGCTATACGTACGATGGGTTTCTTACCATCCGTGTATGATAAACAATGGGCTATGCATACGATGGACTCGTTCCGTATGAGTCGAGCGAGAACGCAGCGCACGGCACACGCTAAACGGACCGCATGGAACTATCATACGCGTAGCTGTTTCCTTTCGCTTACGGTTAGACAAAATTTGAATTCTCAACTTTAAATTAGCTCACACTTATAAGACAAAATTTAAATTCCCAACTTTAAATTGGGAGTAGATTTTGAGCTTTTATCATCGTAGTTTATTTTTCATCTTTGTCTTTTGAATCGCTAAAAACTCGTATACAAGAGTTTTATTTATAAATTATTTTTTATTTACAAATGTTGTTTGATATTTTTTTTTTAAAAATCAAACAATCACCCCCTTTAATGCTGTATTTTATTACAATTACTCCAACATTCATAAAGTGTAGACGGCCCTTGCTTTTTTTTTTTCTAAAAAAAAAATCTTTGGGCATCATTTTTTAACCTATATATTATCTGTTTTCCTATCCTTTCAACTTTGTGGCCGCCGGGCCACTCTCATATCATTTACGCTTAATAGATTCCTCTATTTTTAGTGATAATAGTAGTACATGGGCTATCTACTATTCCCATGTGCACAAATAACATGTTGAAATTTGGATGGACGCGATAACTATATATATTTTGCAATATCTTCCTAGCCATATCTCAGGATTCTTCCTCATTTGGTGTCTTTTTTGCACCCCTCCTCCAACCACTACTTCGCATCAATGGTGCAGTTACCCTATCTTAGTCGGCTCCATCATTTGACTCTAATGTGCTATTTATTCCTCGCAATAAAACCCTTTATTCCTCACAATAAAACCCCTGCACTACTCTACCTTCTTCATCTCTAGTGCTTCCAACTACTCTCCGCTGCCTTCTAACTATTTAGTTCTGCCAGTATCTACCACCGACTATTAGGTCACCATCATCGAGCCATCCATCTAAGCCAAGATCCCCCAACCCTCATTTCACCGCCACCTCAACCCTCAGACCTAACTGGTTTGTGTCGCTGCTATCTTGTTCTTTATCGTGTATACAAATTTATAATTCAATTCAGATTGCTTTTATTTTATTCTTACTTGTTTCTTTGATTTACTTGCAAGAATATTGTTTATTTGCACAGGCACGATCAGTAATCCATGATGAGATGTATCGATCTCATAGGTACAACAGTACCACATATCATACTGTTGTAGTCGAATCATCAATGTTTCTCTCAAATCGTGGTTATCTTCAACTGATCAAAAGATCGAGCCTCCCATTTCCACATCAAGTGGTATCAAAGCTATGAGCACATGAGAGCATATATTTTATGAATGTCGTAAAAAACTATATTTTTTTTAAAAATATAGATGTCATTTGAACAAATGAGGTGGCATCCCATCAAGAGATTAAAAGAGTTTCTCCTGGATATGGAACACAACTAGATTGAAAGCAATTGGACAATACACAAAAACATCTAGGAAATAGAAGCTGACAAACAACTAGTAGCCAACAATGTAGGAAATAGAGAATCTAACAGCAAATATTGAGAAAATCTATGATATACTATCGACTTTAGTCCAATTCTATGATTTACCACTGACTTTATCATGTTCTGCAGTATACCATTAACTTTTGCTTAGCTTCTACGTTTTACCATTGTCGTCCTGTTAGCCTCTGTTGGTATTGTAAATTTTGTCAAAATGACCAAAATACCAATGTGACAAAACTTCCAAAATTTGAATAAAATTATGAAATATTATATTATAGGCACAATGAGATTGTAATCATCCAAATTATGACCAAATACTTAAAATCTGATATTTCAGAATTCTATCCAAATTTCAAAATCTAATAAAATATACAATACTAACGGAGACTAATGGAACGGTGATGGTAAATCGTAGAAGCTAAGCAAAAGTTGATGACATATTATAGAATGTGACAAAATCAATGACAAATTGTAGACTTGTGACAAACTCAAGGCAATCTGCTCTCTCTTTTTAAGCCTATTGAGAGATTAAAAGAGTTTCTTGTGGATATAGAACACAACTAGACATAAAACAATATAAAAAATTGGATAATAGCACATTTACGAAACATCTAAAAAATAGACCGATTACACGATAGGATCCTATCGGGATGGGATAAATTATGAACCAGATGATACCAACTATATGGTATTATCTTATACTAGATAACACCAATCGTATCATCCAATAGCATCAACATCGACGCATGAAGCAACACGGAGGAGCAGCTTCGGAGCCCAAAGTAGAGTAAGTCTCCTGTCCGAACGGGAGTCCGTGCCGTATATTTTTGAAAAAAAAAGAAGTTGACAAACAAGTGGTAGCCAATAGTGTAGGCAACCACTCTCATCTTTTCATTTTTCTTATACTTATAAGCCAAAAATTAAATTTTCATGCTTAATTTTGGAGTTGATTTTGAGGGGTTCTTTTTACCATAGTTTATTTTTCAATATTGATTTTTAGGTCACTGAGAATACGTATATAAAAGTTTTATTCATAAATTATTTTTTATTTGTAAATATGCCGTTGTACAATCACCCAAATGAAAGGAGAATCCAAGAACAAATATTAATCTATCTACACCTCGTAGTTTCAATGAAAATGTAGCACACCACGTTAGCGGTTTTTTCAGAACCAAATGCATACATATCGTCCGATCTTACAAACTGGATCCAACCAACCAGATGGCCCAGCGTGCTGACTCTTCCACCACCGTTGGATTAGAGAGACATGAATGAATGGTGATCCTCTAACCCAAGCCTCCAATAAAAACCTAGTGTGCCGACTCTTACATCGTTGTGTAGTCAATGTGCCACATCATCCGAAACTGTTGGTAGTTGATGAGAGGGAGGTCGTATCCGTAGTCGAACCAAGCCTGGAGTTGCACCGTCGTCGTCCTCACTGCCCAGCACCGAGGGGCGACGAGACACGCAGGGACGGGGCGGCGGGCGTGGGTGCGCGAGGGCGAGGCTTGTGGGGGCAAGATGCCGGGCGGCGGCGGCGCGGCGCCGGACGACGAGGGGGCGGCGTTGGCAGGAGGAACGAGATCGCACAATGCAGGAAGAGAGGAGCCGATGAAAGTTCCAGGCCGACGCGTGAGAGAAACCCAGCGTCGTACTTTTCCAGATGCCAAGTGAAACACCGACTCCCAAATATGCTTACAAACTCAGAGGATATGAGAAATTGCTAAATTTTGAGAAGCAGAATAACGTACTGTTGGAGACAGTTTTTCTTTTCAGTTTATCAAAAATACAAAGATGACAAGTTGGGATAGAAAACTATTAGAGTTGCTCTAACTAACTAGGCCTAGCTGGGCCTCCCTTTCGAAAGCACCCAACATTTCGGCCCATCCTGCCGACCACATATTCCGCGTTTCTCCAGGGACTCAGATGTAAAAGAGACCCAGGCGTCGTCACCAAGAGGCCAAGAAAGCGAGAGTCGCCTAGGGTTTTACTTGCTTCCTTTTAGCTCCCGCCGTCTCCGCGGAACCCTCGCCGCCACCGCCTCCCGCCTCGCGCAACCGGAGCCAGGATGTTCCTCGGCGCGATCCCGCGGCGGCCGAGCAAGGAGGCGGCGTACAAGCAGCTGCGCTCCCACCTCATCGTCATGGCCTCCTGCGTCGCCGCCATCCGCGCCGCGCCCTACGTCCTCCACTTCCTCAACCGCGACGCGGACGTCCTCAAGCTGGAGCTCTAGGCCGTCCCCGTCCCCCGCCCGCTAGGTGAGAACCCCCCCCCCCCCCCCCCCCCCCGCGGGTCTAATTGTGGATGGAACTTGTGATCCCGTTGGGAAATGCATTTGGGGGCAGGAAACTCCTCTTTGATTGGTTAATTTGGGATGGAGCTTGTGATCCTGTTGGAGAAAACCGTCCGAGAGATCCGGTCCGCGCTTATGCGATTAGACATGTTACCTTGCCCACAGTGCGTGCGTGGGTTCTGACTAGTGATATATTTAGATCAGTTTAGCGTGTTTAGGTTCGTTCTTATTTATTGCAACCTTTCATCAATCTTGTATGGTGTGTATTCATGGTTATGGTAGGTATTGTGCAGAGGATCCTGGTAGGAGTATAAGAGCTCCATGGATCAGTATTGCATTGGGAAAAACTTGTGCTATATATTATTTGGGTGAATTAGCAGTTTACAGTTGAACTTCTTTGAGTTAGTAGAGTGAATCAGTAGGCTATTCATTGCTTCTTTCTTCATGGTACCCTCTACTATCTTTACATGCCAGTTCTTTTTTCAACTGGATAATTTCCTAATTCTTCTGCACATAATCCTTGCTCTACCATTGTGTAGCCAGATTCAATGCACTCGAAACCGGATGGCCTGCCGATATGCTGTAAATTAGTAGCATCTTCCATATATTGATAACAGTAGAGTCCAGATGCCTTTGTTCATATTATCGTATACATGTCTCTGATTTCAAATTTCTTGTCAAAACAAACTAATCCATAGAAGTTTTAACAGAGCAATAACTCTAATTTTTTTCCCAAGAAATCCCACCAAAACCTATTATATGACAAGTTATTCATAATCCTTGCAAGGCAAATTACTACTAAACTAAAAGGATTAAACTATCTTTTGATAATGTTAGCACTTCCCTGTCTACTGATCATTTCAGGAAAGTTCTCTTGGAATGGTCCTAAAAATTGAACTTTGACGATAAGCTTATCAAAAATGTATTTCTAATAACTACAGAAACAGAATTATGATTGCTTAAAATTACTTTCGAATGAATCTGCCGCCACTTTTATTACTAAATGTTTAATCAATATATGTAACAAACTGTTGGTACAAAAATCATTAAGTGAATTTTGAGATTTATGCATGCTTAAGAATCTTACATTTATGATCAATTAGTGTGCAATTTGATTGATGATTATAGTAGACTTCGTGTATTGCATCAACTTAGGTCACATTTGCACCTGTTAATGTAATGCATTCCTTGTTTGGTAGTATTCTATTCGGTGTGATGTTTTTTCCACAATGGATTCAGAATTAATATTGTTGCATTCGGATGTTTGCGGATTTGACCAGTGACCTTTTCTGAATAATGATAAGCTATATCTTATGGTTTTATAGATTTAATATGTACTACATTTTAATCTTCCTAGCTGATCAATGTGTAAATAACCCCTGCAATATGCTTGTATTGGTACTTCTGTCTGTTTGTCGACTATGGCAACGTAGTACATGCAAAAAGGTTCCCGATCTTTTAAGTAGGAAGAAGCTAGATTTTTTTTATATAGGTTGGAACTGGAATGTTTATTCCAACCTCCAAGCTTCTTTAGTTTGCACCCACTATGCTTTCTGACCTTGTGAAACAGAGAGGTTCATTATTCTAGTCATAAGCTCATAATTCATAACCTATAAACTGAATTTCCGTTCACTAGCAGCTCAATCAATAGCTGAACAGTTGATGTTCTTAGTCAGTTTGTTCTGGTAGCTGGCATTGAAGTCCGTTATTCATGTCCAATATTACAACCCAGTTTGTATCTAGTGATCTGTTGAGATAAACTACTCTATATTTTATACATGTTAGTTCTCCATTGTGGGAACATTTTTGGCTAAATGGGTTGTTAGTGTGATTTGTTTCCTCACGTAATTACAATGAGCTCCACACTGATTTGTTTCTGATTCTCTCTAGGTGCTGCTGTGATGGACAAATCATCGCCTTAGTGCTCCATGGATGGTTTCAAAGCAATGTTTGGATAGGATTTCTGCAGACCTTATAAAACTGAATTAGTTACATTTGCCTGAGAGGCATACATCTTTCTGTACGTCGTTATTTTAATGGCAGTGCTTCTTGACTTGTCTGTTTTTTAAAATAGCACTAATTGTGAAATAGGCATCTGTTTTTTCTATTGCGTTTTTTTTAATTTTTCCTGGCTAATGGGTGTTTTCTTCTATATTACTTGAGGAAAGTTTGAAAAAACAGGACTAAATTGTGGATAATTAAACAAGCAAGTTAAGACGTATAAAGTTCAGAGAGCTTTCTAAGCAGTACTATAAATGTCCTGAGGGAAGTTAACTAAGAAGTCTTGGAAATTACACTGATTTACATATCTAGTTTGTGCAAAATGCATGTCCTATTTGTTTGTCCTCTAATCTGGTCTGGACCTGGGTTGATTGAAACATGAACTGGTAATTTGATGGGTGCATTTAAATACTTTTTGTTTGGGCTTATAAGCAGACATTTAAAGAAAAAAAAACATAAGCTTGAACAAACAAAACCACTTTTTAAGTGGGGTTTTTAAAGCCATAAGTCTATGTGAAGCCAAAAGTTTTTGAGTATTTTATTTTTGGCTTATTTGAAAAAGATGTAGCACCCCACTATTTAAGTACCATATATAAGTTTATTTTTTTGCTTATTTGGGACAGAGGTAGCACCCACGGTTATTTTTGAAACTTTGAAGCCACCGACTTCAAAAACCATATAAGCTGAAAAGTCCCCTTAGAAGCTTAAGCCAATAAGTCTAAGCTCAAACAAACAGAGCCTTAAAATGTTCACCTTAGAGCTCAAACAAACAGAGCCTTAAAATGTTCACCTTAGAGAGGCCTGAACTTGGTGGTGTCGACATGTTGATGTCGATTGGTCCTTGGCCTAGTTTGATTGGGCTGTAATTACTCTATTAATATATTATTTATGTGATAATCATGATATTTTTTGAATATGAATTTGATAATATTAATTTTTTATCATAAAAATTATATAGTAATAGAGTAACTTTTGTCAAACTATATCCTAATTGAACTAAATATGCTCTATATTTTAAAATAGAGGGGGGGGTTATGAAATGAACATATGAATTGTATTTCTTTAGAAGGAATGGATATTTTCTATGGTTTATTCCAAACCGAACGTGGCCTACATTAGTCTAACATATTGCTATCTTTTGTCCTCATCCTTTTGCTTTGCTTATACTTATAATCCAAAATTTAAATTTTTAACCGTAAATTGGAATTGATTTTAGTGTTTTTAATAAAAGTTGATTTTTCGGCCTTTGATTTTAAATCACTAAAAACATGTATATAAAATTTTTATTTACAAATTATTTTTTTAAAATATGTTATTTGACTTTTTTAAAGAAAAAACCAAACAATGAGGGCCTTTTTATTTGGCCTTCTTAAATTCACATGGTTCAAGCAAAGAAGGCCAAGATAGTTGAATTGTGAAAGTTGTTGAATTTAAGTAAATTCTACAATTAGAACTGTTTTGCAATGTGGAGTTTTGCCTTGTAATAAAAATCAAAGAACATGGCCTATTCGGTTGGGAGAAAAACAAATTATTTTCCTTAAGCTGTAGAGAAAAAACATATGAAAAGTTTCGCCCACTTAAATCTCTTGAAAAATTCCTATAAATTGATATGCATTCATATTTCTTTACCTTTTCTATTCCTATAGATTAAAATTCCTTCAAACTGAATGTGATGTCAATCATAAACATAAGAATCATATATTTGTTTTGAAAAATATTATTATAGAACATACAATCAAATTCATTTTATATGTGACAAACACGTCACTTTCATCTTTGCGCCTATGGTTATGCTTATAAGTCAAAATTTGAATTTTCAATCTAAAATTTAGAGTTGATGTTATAAGTTTTTTTTATCGAAATTTGTTTTTCAGCCTTCTCTTTTGGATCGTTTGGAATAGATATATAAATTTTTTATTTATAAATTACTTCTTGTTTACAAATATGTCAATTGGATATTTCTATAAAAAAAACAAGCAATCACCCGAGACTGGACCCTCCGGTGTTAAACATTTCTCCGCCTACCTCAGCTCTCAATCAACAACAAACTATCCTCCATTCATTTCGACGTATATTTTCTTAATCTTAATGAACCGTAATCATTTTTCAATTTAAACTTTAATCCCTTATAATAAAAACGGCATAACTTTCTGTATTTCGGTACGGAGCGTGCAATAGTTATCTAACCCAAATAGTACAAACTTTAGCTCTGTACGAGCAGAAATACAAGCTCCATTCACCTCTCCTGCGGTAATGCACACATAGTATTAGCGTATCACTGACATGTAGGCCCCACCCATACCGGGTCCACATGTCAGTTCAGCGGAGCAGATGGTTCCATTCCAACGGCTACGATCTCCTTCCTCCTCCTCCTCCTCCTCGCCCCTCCCTCCCCTTGTGACGTGACGGCGCGGGGAGACGCGAGGGATGGCCGCCGCCGCCCACGGCTCTGGAGAGAGCGGCCCTCAAGGGGCAGCGGCGGCGGCGGCGGTAGCCTGCCAGCCGCCTCGCCCTCCCGCATCTGCCGCGACAAGAATGCGGCGGGAGTAGTGGCAGAGGTCGCCCTCGCCTTCTGTTCCGGTGAGTTCCTGCCTGCTCTGAATCTGTGATATCGGCTGGCGCAGCGGCCCAGATCTGTTACTTGCTCCACGATTTGCCTCCCATGAGTTTTCGAGATATATTCTTTTTTTTCTTTTTGTTCTTGTGTGTATGCAATCCCCTCCCAACTCCCAAGTCCTTGTAGTTTCAGGTGTAAATGTAATCTAGATCGATAACCCATTTTGAGTGATGAGAGCAGATTTCAACACATTGAAATCACATCAGAAGTTGTAATATGCTATTTCTTCCCTTTTTTATTTGACACTTTTTTATACTTGACACAGTGCACTTTTGAATTATGTTTCGTGTCTGTCTTATTTAAAAATTTTATGCAAATACGCAACATTATACATCATGCTTAAAGAACCTTTAGTACTAAATCACATCACAATAAAAACAATTAATAATTATGTAGTTTTTTTGAATAAGATAAACGATAAAATGCAGACCTCAAAGTTAACAATGTTAAATAAAAAAAAAGTAGAGTGAGTACTTGCAATGTCAATAATGGTAAAACAGAGGGAGATATAACAGTAGGCTAAACAAAAGACAATGCTAGGAACGGTAATGATTCATGCTGAAGCTTTTCTTCTGTCTACTGTGCATTGTATGTCTGGATCCAGTGATAGGATTATAAGACCTCTTCTCCTCTGTGCAGAAGCAGCTGAGTTTGATTCTGGAACTGCTAATAATGCACTAATGTGCCAGAGGACATATCATCTCCTTTTGGTTGGTGAAGCTTTGAAATTCTTCGCCTCCAAGCGGATACGTGCAAACACCGATTTGCTTCTCCTGCTAGTCTGGCAGCAGACAGCCACAGAACGACGGCACATGCCTAAATCAGAAGCGGGCCATTTGATTAGAAACACATCAAAGCGGTGACCAGATGATTCTGATACTCACGTTAGGAGAGCATCAAGTTATGTCACCATCACAGCTGTGGAAATTTCTCAAGGTCATTGATAGCTATCACAAATTCTGTTGTTCTTCCAGAGTCTGGTGGAGGAGTTTCATCAGGACTTGTGTCAAATGAAACAAGTTCATACTTTGCTATGTCGTAGAAATTTATCTTGAAATGATGGGGGAGGATCAGCATTCTAATTTAGTTCAAATGTGAAACTTCAGGAAGAAATTAAGTCCTGTCCGTTCCCCAAAGGTGCTTCTCCATTAGAGGCTAGAGCGCATGGTCAACAACATTACTTGCTATAGGAAATGACCTTATCATCGTGCGTACTGGTTGCAACTGTGGAGGTCCTATTAATATGCCTAGTCTCTTTCACATTTCCCCTAATTTTTGGACTGTTATAGCCCTGCAATGATGTGATGAAAAACGAGATGATGTTGTCACATCAAAGAGATCTAGTACCTAACTATCTAATCCACATAGCCCATGTGGTTGGTTATTCGGCACTCCACTGGTACCTTTCAGTGTTAAGTTGAAAGTTTCATAAGAATACGGAGCATCTAAATAGTTCCTGAAAGCAACATGGAGTCTAGAGGCATCTATATTATAATTTAATTGATTCTCTTCAGCCTGCTCTAGGTTTTGAAAAGTTCTCTGATTGCTTAGAGAACTTTGAATTTTCTGAGTATAACAGTATAAGAAGGGTTCCTTTTCGTAACCTTCATGCAAGATGATTTGAAGGGAGGATTCAGTGACTAGTAGAGAGATGGGAAACTGCACCAGTTTTACTTCTCCAAAATGGTATACAACTGATCTCACTAAAAGTTCCCTCTCATATTATACTCTTGCATCTTTGATATTATGTTTTGCAGGAGATTAAGTGAACTTCACAGCAATGGTATGGTTTCTGTTGACGAGGATGGAACTCATGAAGGCATAAAGATAATTCGGATTCAGAAAGCCTGTGAATTCACCACCAATTCAGTTCTTTGTGTCTGCATTATAACCTGGAACATGAACGGAAAGGTGCATATAATTTACTTGTTTTCATTCTTCTTGATGATGAGTGGGTTTTGTTTTCTAATGTTCGTTCTTGGTAAAGATGTCTGTGGACGATGTAACAAAGTTAGTAAGCTCCAACAGGAAATTTGATTTGCTAGTTGTCGGTTTGCAAGAAGTACCAAAGTGTGATGTTGCACAAGTTCTGCAAGAAACCATGGTTGAGACACACATGTGAGGACCTTTCCATTTCAACTCTTTAATTGAACACTTCAAAAAATTTTACAGCATTAAATATAGTTTGATGCTCGTCAAATTTTAGTCTGTTATGCCAGAAAGCCATGCAGTCTCTTCAGATGTTTCTTTTTGGAGCAAAGAGTTCAGAGAAATACATCAGAGGTGATTCTATGTCTAGTTCAGCACCTGAGCCTGTGCATACATATAGCCAGATGTTGCTCATGTGATAGTATATTTGTTTGATTGAATGAAATATATTTAATTTCCTAATTCTGCATAGAGTTGAAGGTGGACAAGCATGCAGTTGGAGGTTGCGGGGGTATAATTGGAAGAAAGAAAGGAGCTGTAGCCATGTACATCAATTTCAGTGGGATCAGTATGGTTTTTATATCTTGCCATCTTGCAGGTATCTTTTCAACTTTATATCATTTCATTTTTACAGTATCACTTACTCCCTCCGTCTCAAAATAAATCAATTTTCCAGTTTTTAGATACAATATTTGACTCTCTGTCTTATTTAAAAAAATATGATTAATTTTTTTGTTTTTATTAGATGATAAAATATGAATAGTACTTTATGTGTGACTAATTTTTTTTAAAATTTTTTGAAAATTTTACAAATAAGACGGATGATCACACACTCGACACGAAACCAAAAGGTTGCCTTTTTCAGGGACGGAGGGAGTATACTACTAAATGCACGTCAATGCAGGACATCCTCTTTGTTAGTGTGCTTACCATGGAATTTTGCCAGCGCTGCCCAGCATCAAACAGAGTGAAAATAGGATTGTGTTAGTTATGCACGCAAAAACTATACAACTTTACGATTTCCTTTGCTGAATCACTTCACTTGCCCCAATGATTTTAAGTGATCCTGACACCAACTCTAGAATCTAAATTGCTTTGCTGATGCTGAGAGCAGCACATACTAAAATCTGTTCGTATTGATGACAAGTTGTTGCTAATTTGTCGTAAATCAAATGCTATCACGAACAACTAACTGGACCGTGCTGAAGTGTAGCTCATGAACACAAGGTGGAGAAGAGGAACTCAGAATGCCAGCACATTTCACACTCACTGTTCTCCAAGAATGATATACAATATACCAAATCTGCAGACATAACAGTGTGGCTTGGTGACTTGAATTACAGACTAGAAGGAATAAGCTCAATACCTGCAAGGAAGTTGATTGAAGAGAATCGTCAAAGTGTAAGTGCATGCTGAGATTACATATTTTCACACAACAGATGCCTCATTCATTGTATATATTATTTCAGAAACTAAGTGGCAAGGACCAGCTTCTTCAAGAAGCTGAAAAGGGTGAAATATTCAATGGATACTGCGAAGGGACCTTGTTGTTTAAGCCAACGTACAAGTATAACATAGGGAGTAGCAACTACGATACAAGTCATAAGGTATCTCTAGTTATATCATTTGTGAATTTTAAGATGACAATCTGCAGAATTTTTTCTTTCAAAATAGTGTGTAGACATTCTGAAAATGTAATGGCTTTATAACCTTCACTTGCACAGATCAGAGTTCCATCTTGGACAGATAGGATACTGTTCAAGGTTGACCACTCTTCCGGCTTGGGTGCGATCTTGAGCTCATATGAAGCACTCGATTGCATTAGGAGTTCGGATCACAAACCTGTCAGAGCCCATCTTTGTCTGAAAGTACACGATGACAGTGCATAGATAGATATTTCTAGTTGAAATAGGATAAATATAAATTAAAATGATCGATTTGTTGTGAAAACAATTCTCAAGGCCTGAAAGGAACAGCTTGTATATCCCCATGATGAATTAATAAAACATTAGTGACCCATTATTTCCTAGCTGCAATAGCCAACATATACAGCTCATGTAAAAACCTGTGCACCCGCATGTTTCTGAAACTGTTATTTGATCCTTATGTACGTTTGATGCAAAAGACTTTCTACAAGTTGCATGTATAATTATGCATAGGGAGTCTCGATAACGTATGGAAGATACTGTAGTACGTCTCAAGTTACAGTTGTGATGGAATATAAGTATTTGGAGAATGGGACTGGGGGTTGACCTGATCTGGAGCAAAATAATGCAAATCCAGAGTTCACTTTTGGTATGGTCCAGAGGGAAATCGTATCTGAAAAAAAGAAGCATAAATCATGAATGTTTCAGAAACACTATTCATTATTCTTGTATGAAGATCCTGACAAACTCGTGCTTCCTTTGCTGATGAGTGTATGGGCAGCATGGTTACTGTCCCTTTCAGCAAGTGCTTGTCACAGTTGCGTCGGTTTGGATGCATCTTCTCAAGCTATAGGGTGCGTGATCCTTCAGTTTTGGCAGCTTGTCTACTAGAAAGGTCATACAACTTTTGTCTGGCCACTGGACTTCTTTTTCACTGGCGTACCGTTCTTCCGTTGCAACGAGATTTTAATTGAAGAAAATTATCATTAAGTTAATATTACCATTTTCTGAATGTATTGCTTTTTTATTGTAGCATAAATTAATTACTGACATATATGTCTATTAGCCCCCATAGTTCTCTTTTTGTTTCTAATAAAAGTAAGTTGGTGGGAGTGGTTGACGTGTGGGTCCTATGGTTTTCCGGCCATTTTTTTCTTGACATATAAATAGAGAGTTAGTGGTAAGGTAGGTGGTAGATAAATAAGACGAGTCTTCTCTAACTTACTAATATGATGACGTATGAGGCTCGTATATCAGCTACTTAAAGTTAGTAAATAGTAAGTTAGAGGATTTGCTTCTAGATTCACTCCACATATACCACTCCTTTTATAGAGTATAAATTCATTGTTTTTCTACTTAAAAATGTACTTTTCTTTTTGGTGTAAAACGTGACGAGGTGATACTTGTTGATGGAAACGAAGAAACTACGGTTATGATCGTAAATCTGTCAGATGCTAAGAGAAGAAAAGCATACGGGTACTTCGGCCCTATTCGTTTCAGAGGAATACAAATTTATAGGGATAGGAAAAGTGGAGGATTAGAAAGGCACATGCACTTCAATCCTACAGGAAACCAAACCTTAGGAATTCAAAAGTAAAGTGCATTCAGATCCATCCAAAGGAAAAATATAGGAACATTCTGCTACTTGAAGAAATATATTATTTTTTAAAGTTTGAATCAGCTAGCAACCGTTTGAGCATGTCTGCCTCAACCAGCCGTTAGTAGTACATTTCGGGCTTATTCGGAACGCAGGATAGAAAAAACATAGGATAGAAAAATCACAGGAATAAAAAAGGAGTTCATGTGAAAAACATAGGAATGAAAAACACAGGGACTAGAAGAAAGAATCATTCGGATGGACATAGGAACAAACATAGGAAATATACAGTAACATCTTATTAATAATCATTTGAATAGGCATGCAAATAAATACACTGGCATACTGTTGTTAATATCGATTGATTGCCTCGGGCATATGCAAAGGAACTTAAAAAAAAGAGCTTGGAGTGGATGGAGTTTTTCTGTGGTTTTCCCGTGAAACCAACCACGAGGGAAACTTTCCTTTGCTTTTCCTCTAGGCAGCTAGTGTGATCCGAATGATACGAAAAGGAAAAATTCCTGTGAACAGTATTCCTTCAAAAATCCAACGGAAATCCTGTAATCCGAATAGGTTCAAGTTCATAATATAAATAGCTCCAGGGCTTGTATCAGGTAGCACCGTTCACTTCCCTTCCTCTTTCTGTTTGCTCATCAAAAGAAGCTTGCTTGCATCAATTTTTGGAGAATTAGCTTGGTCATCATTTAGCCAACACAGGCACACAGCTATACATCACCACTTGCTCCTGGAACAATAAGGTTAGCACTTGTTCGAGTTGTGCAATAAAATCGTTAGTTTTCATAGGAAATGTTATGATTTTTACTCTCTTAACTCAAATTCACAACCCTAATCACTAATCAATGGACCAACCTCCGCGTCCGAAGCCTGCTGTCTTGCGGCAAGCCTAGAACCAAAAGCATGCGGCCTGCTTGTACTCTACAGCCAAGATCTATGAAAAAAAAACAAAAGGGACAAAAGTCTGCATATACCACTGCAAGAGGATGCACAGACCTGCAATAAACGAGTCTCATCGATCCCTGCGGCCACTCGTCCCGTCGTGGCCGATTCCCACCGCCGCTTGTCCCCTCCTCCCAGGTCCTCGCCGATCCTCGCCGCTCGTCCCGTCCTCCTCCTCGTCGATGCCGCATACGGCAACAGCTGAGGCGAAGGTGCCTGCTACTGGTAGGATGAGGTCTTGGAGAGATTCAGACTGCGGAGAGAGAGAGGGATTGATACGCATGAAGAGAGCGAGAGGAAAGCTGTTTCACAGACTAAGAAAAGATATTTATTCGAGCTTTACATGATTTTTTTATTATTTCACGCTTGCCTTTTTGCCGCGAGAGAGCTATCGCGCGCGCTCATTTCCCGCCATGAATTTTCCCATGAGGTCGTACTGGAGGCAAAATTTCCTCCGTTCCCGTACGATAGGAAAAAATCCTTTACTTTTCCTGCCATTTAATCCTGTAAAACGAACGTGGTTGATAGGAATAAATCTGCTACAAACAGTATTCCTCTTCTCATGTGAAACGAATAGGGCCTTCATGATAATTCTAGTTGTCATATTTATTGAAAATGACAACTTTAATCGAATATTGTGGGTGAATATGTGAGCTATAGTCTATAGCTAACTAACGAAAGGTGCTGGTGTCCGTGAGCACTCGTGATTGAGCCACTTAATTAATTCAGCGTCGCATCTCCTGTCCATTTTGATGCCTGCAATCTACTTTCGCAGATAGCACCTTCCAACTTGTAACATATTGCATTGTCGTTGTTGATCGCCAGTTCCAGTATATTGTAGTAAATAAACATATATTGTAAAGTTTTCTGAGAATATTGTACTAATAAACATATATTGTAGTAATAAACATATAATGTATAATGTATAGTGTTAGAGTAGAGGTGTAGAGCATGAGCAGATGCGGCCTAACTGACATAGTGATTTATAGTTTTTGAGATTAACAAGAGATGCAAATAAAGGATTGTTAGCTAACATTTATCGGTTTTAAGGGAATGATTGGATAGCAGGTGAGAAGCTAAGAGTCCATTACTTGGCAAACCCCACCATTTTTTGCTTATGTGCTAAAATTTAAAGTTCAAAACATAATTTATAGTTATTTTGGGGTTATTTTGTCGTAATTTATTTCTAGTCTTTGCTTTTAGATCGTTAAGAACAAATGTATATACAATTTACTCATAATTTTTTAATTGTCAATAGATCATTTTTATCCTTAATTTCAGCAAAAAGATGGGGCAATTAGTGATGAGAGTGTTTTTAGGGTCTTTTACTAGACCCTGGACGCACCACATTATATGATATGTAGTAATTTGATACTTTTGATCCGTTCTAAAAATATAAGATATAAGTATCTTTGATATTAAAGTTTTTGTATCATAACGTAAACGCATATACACTGATTTCAATCATACCAACGATTTCAGAACCAATCAGATATTTAGAAAAAAATATGATCAATTCAAAATTAAAAAGACTACTTTAAGTGATTCCCTTCTAACCTCATTTTAGTTCTTTTGCTAAATAACCTAGACTTATATTTTGAAAAAGATATAGAACATCTTTAAATAACTGCACAAGTTCACATATGATGTCTATCTGAAAAAAATACTTCCTCTGTTTTATGTTATAATATTTTCTAGATTGATCTAGATTTCTTCATATATATATATATATATATATGTATCTGGATGTCACGGACACGTTCGGATGTGTAGGAAGAACCGTAAAATATGTTTTAACGACGAGTCGACGAGCATCTGCTGGACAGATGAATTGAGCCACTAATCCACTTTTGTCATTAAATCGTTAAGCCAAAATAATAAGGCCCTTTATGCAAAATCAGCTGGGAAAGTTTGGGGTGGGGGGGAATAGTGGAGGAGAGAGTGACGTGTCACCGTCGCTCCAAATCCACCACCACCTTCTCCACCTACATAAACCGCCCGCGGGAACAAGGGAATTGAAAACGAGAGCGGAAGAGCGGAGGAACCCAACCCAGGTCGTCCAGTCCAGTCTGCTTGCCCATGAGGCGTTCGACGGAATGCGTGAGAGAGACGCCGCAGCGAGCGGGCGGGCGGGCGCCACCCCCAATGTGGGCCTCCTCCCTCTTCCACCCCCGTGCTGGAGAGGTGAGGGAAGGGGTTGACGTCGCCGCGACAGCGACCCGGACGGTGGGCGAGGGGGAGTGTGGTGGTGGCGTGGGGGAGAGAGAGAGAGAAGATGTCAACTTCAAGCCCAGTTTTTTTTTTTTCCCTTCTTCTTCTCTTTTCTTGACCTGGCCTTCTATCGCCAGTCGCCACAACCCGCTCCTCTCCTCCCCTGCGCTTCCCGTCCATGTCACGCTTCCGTTTCGTTTAGCCTCTCCCTTCTCTTCTTCTTCTTCTTCTTCTTCTTCTTCCTTAGATTCCCGTTTGAGGAGGCTTCCTTGGGGGAACCTCTTGCCTCTCAGGTTGCAGCAGACTTTCTTGTCGCAAGAAACCAACGAAGACAGCAGAGAGAGGGGGAGTCAGTTCTTTGTTCATTAGGAGAATTATGGTGATCCTCAGTTGTTTCCATACGATTTTTGGCTCATGATGGCGTTCTGTGGTGAATTGCTGATTTTGGGCTTTTATACTAGTTGGCTACTCTGTGGGGACTGGCATAATGACTACTTTCTGTTAAAGGACAGGAGTTCAGTCTTCAAAGTGGCGACCAAGGAACATGAGGTGGGGTTGCCTTCAATGATCTGATCTCTATGCGGTCCATCTGGTTCAAAACTCGAGGTATTTTTTTCCTATGATATTTTTTTCCTGATACTGAGCTAATTTGCATAGGTGCTGCTAAAAGTTCCAATTTTTTCTTGGTTTTCTGTTTTGCCTCGTTAGTATCTGCTCATTGATGTCGTTTGTGTTCAGTGATGGTTTGCCTCATGACACTTGTATGTGCTTGTACATGATTTCAAGATCCTCTCTCGCTTTTCGAGGCTCCCTTAGGCGAGGAGCAAATCGTTGCATGAGCCATTCAATCTATGCTATTCTCTCTGCTAGCTTGTTACTACTAGCAACATCAATAGAGACAAGTCATACTGTGATGGCAGCACAAAATGTAAAATTGCTGCCAACGGGTGCCATACGGCCTGAGCAATCGTTTTTAGCAGGACTGGGGTATGGTTTTTGTGGCATTTGCTGTTGTCAGAGGGTTGTGCGTATTGCTTGTGTTGATTCTTTTCCTTTATAAGCTTGGAAGAACAAAAATTATAGGGATACTGCCAAAGAAACTGGACATGTAATGTGGTTGGTTGTTGGTTATTTTTGGTTCATATAAAACAATCCAGATGACATTTTCATTCCCATCTGCATTTTTCTGAATTCAAGGTCGTTACCACATACCTGGCCTTCCAAGGAAAGAAGGCAATTTTGTTGTGATTATGGCCTTTTTCTTGGATAGTTTGTTCCTTTCAAACATTATGCCAATATGTCCAGCAAATTACAGGTTTATATTTTACAGTATGTATTTGCAAGTGTACTTCGTTGGAGGCTTCATGCAAACAGTTGGGCCAGTCTGGGGGCGCATGAAACCAATATCTAATTGGATTAATGATTATTCAATATCCTGTTCTGTATGTAGTTGATGATATTCTTTTTCAAAATGAAAGGGCACATAATTGCTTGCTTGAAGCACTCAGCAAATTTCACATGTAATGGGTAGATGGGGCAAACACTGTAGGGATTTTTCTTGTCTACATATTTCTCTTCCCATATTCAAGCCATTCTAGTCTTATTTATTACTTAATACATGTTATTGAACAGTTACAATATGCATTTACAGAGACTTTTCCTAAAAATCTCTGCTATAATAATTGATTGGCATATCCAAAAGCGAACTAGTGACTCTAGGCTTGGGAAGGTACATTAATTCGGGCATTAAATAAGACTGGAAGCTGGAATCACAAATGTTTGATAATGTAGGGAGTACATTATTAGTTTTGTAGAACATCAGTGTCTACTACTGAAATTTGCAGTGTGAAAAATTTAATGAGAAAATGAATAGAATTATATATGCATAGGCTTCTTAGGCCAACCTAGCTAAAAAATATATGCATTGGCTTATAACCATAAATTCTCCTGTTTTCCACTCTCTCTCTCAATTGGCTTTGAATTCAAAGAAACCTCATATGTACGTGTTTCTTTGAGTTTGATTTTTGATGGGTCTGTTATCTAGTGCAGGTACAAGGATTTTCATCTCCCAATAGTTGAAAACATGGGTTGGCTGAGCAAAATTTTTAAAGGTTCAGTAAATAGAGTGTCAAGAGGGCACTACAATGGAAACTCCCATGAAGGCTACTCAGCTTGGCAGACTAAATCCTATGTACTGCTCAATTCTGTCTGTCTTTTCATCTTCCTGCACTAGCCATCTTAAGTCAAACATACTGTGCAATTCACAGAAAGTAGAAATTGGTTCTTTGGCATCTGCTCCTCCCAATTCCATATAAGAATTTTCACATTGAATATTGCCATTTTTTGACACTTCAGTTTTAAATTCCTCATCTTCCTTTTGCTCGGTCATTTATATTAAAGATAACTGTTAGAACTTAGAAGTTTAATATTTTAAGCTATAGATAGTATATGACTAAAATTGTGTGCTTGATTATTTAGGACAACAAAACCATGCATGCTTCATCCTGATAGAAAATGAAAGGACTGGATGTTACTTTATGTACTTCACTATTGCTAACTTAGTTCTAATTACTATAGGAGCATGAGAATGACCATGAAGACATAGATCACGCTATTGCATTATCTTTATCAGAAGAAGATCAGAGGAAGGGGAAGGCTGTTGGTCCGTATCACTGTCCCATCTTAACCTGTTTTGGCCATCTTTAATTTAGAGATTATTGGACATAGTTTTCCTGCAACGTGATATTCACTTAGGACTAGTATTTCTTGGTTGAACTGAATAAATGGGAATGCCCATATTTGTTCTGTACTACTGTTGACCAAAAGCATGAAAGGTTAATGCATTTTCTTTTGTTTCTATAGATGAACCAGGTATTGATCATCGTTTACATGAAGATGAACAGCTTGCACGGGCTTTGCAAGAGAGTTTGAATGATGAACCTCCTCATCAGAATGTTCCAGTAAAAGATGTTCGCTCGGAGAGTACTCCAGCAACTTTCTTGCCCCCATATATATTCCCCTCAACTGGATTCAGGTATTTGTTATTATAGCATATTATGATACTGCCCAATTCAGAGATTCCCTCTTCCTTTTTTTTAATAAAAAAATGTATTTTTACAGACATTAGTTCCGCATTGCATGTCAAACTAATGAGATTATGAGAGAGAGTAACTGAAAGTTTTGTAGGGAACCTGTTTTTTTTTTTTAATGACATGTGGGTCAGGATGGCATATCTCTAATTTTGCAGAATTATAATGTCATCCTTGCAATTTTCCCCCTTTTTTTGCATTGTGGAGCAAAACTGTACAGATGTGTTAGAGTTAGATCCGTTGCTATAACCTGTTGACCACTCAAAATAAAAAGGAAACAAGATCAAGGTGTCGAAATGATCTGTTTGAATGTTCGATCGCTTGGGGGTTGGGAGCCGAAGTATACAGTAAGATTGACAGTTCCATTGCATGAGATGAGGTGTGTAGGTAGGAAGTCTGTAGGCTGTGAACAAGTCCTACGATATATAGAACAGCAGCAACAAGTGCTTTTCTAGATGTTGGGTATAAGTGGCAGCATTGATTAAACAAGGCCCCAACTCTCGTAGCTGAGGAATTATTATCACAAGTCTGATTATGTGTTTAGCTGTACCAGTGACTCCAAATGTAGCATTCCTTTTGTTCTTTTCCAGTTCTATATGTTACTTCCCATGAGTAGTTTGTCCCTGGCACCTGAGCCCACCCTCTATGAATGTGCACAATAAAATAAAATAACAAAATGTACTCCCTCATACATAAGGGCACTCAAGAAAACACATCGGAGCTCTCTTGATTGCATTCTTAAAAAGTGAGGTGGCTGAAAGGCTATCAATTCTTCTGATATATATCTTCTTTGCACATGTAGAAGATCATTGTGTGATAGGCAAAATTTGGTTGGAGTGATGAGCAGGGTTCACAATTTTAGGATGCAAAACTATTTCCAGTGGGTGGGTGGTGTGAGGGCCTGTGGGGCTGTCCTGGCTCCAACGCTATTCCAGAAATGAAGATACCTATAAAAAATCGGAAAATTTGAGTTAAGAATTTTTAATTTTGAACAATTTCTTGCTGAATGTGATCCGTTATTTTTGCTAAATTAAGATATTATGTTTTAAAATTATGAACCCCACTTACAGGCATTAAGTGTATGTAGTATCTTATAATCATCTCGATTAGGTAGGGTATGGATATGAACAATGTAAATACACTCATTATTTTAACTGGTATCTTCTGCACACCTTCAAGTTATGGAACAATCCCTCTTTGCATACTTGCATTGCTTCATACTGTAATCTTTGCAATATAAATATGTTATCTACTTGGGTTATGAATGTGTTGTCTACTTGGGTTCTCAGAACCCTTTTGTAATGCATGCGGTGGAGCCCTTGGGCTCTCTGATTCACATGCACCACATTGTTGGTGTAGGGTTTGCGCTGGATGTAAAACTCCAATTGGTCAAGGACGGTTTCTTAGTTGCATGGATTCTGTTTGGCACCCTAAGTGCTTCCGGTGTTTTGCCTGTGATAGGCCAATATCAGAATATGAGGTATAGAGATCCAGGCATATTTCAACATAACATATGTTAAGTTTATGAAATAACTGACACCATCCGTTCATTTGGGAAGTTTGCAGTTCATGAAGATAACCCATACCATAGATCTTGCTATAAGGAGCTTTTCCATCCAAAATGTGATGTTTGCAAGAACTTTGTAAGAATTCATCTTTGATGAGCATGAGTATTTAGTACTTCCAGCTATGATTTTTAATTTATCTGTCGAGTTGTGCTAATGACATTTGATGACCAGATTCCAACAAATAAAAATGGCCTCATTGAATACCGGGCCCATCCTTTCTGGATGCAGAAGTATTGTCCTGCCCATGAAAATGATGGCACTCCTAGGTGTTGCAGTTGTGAACGAATGGAGGTTTGTGTTATCCTATAAAACAGTTATATATCTAGTGATGCAAACGGTAGTGTAAGGAAGTAACTAACACTTTGGCATGTTGCTTCAACTTACCACCCTTTCAGTTAATGTGTCTGTGTTTCATATGCGCCTATGCACATTCAATTGATGTTTTCTTATAAATGTCCATTCATAGTGCACACATTTTATGAATTGGTGAATCTAATGGCTTCCCTTCTTTTGTTTTGTTTAATCTCAATGCCAGCCAAAGGATAGTAAGTACATAACATTAGATGATGGCCGGAAACTCTGCTTGGAATGTCTGAATACTGCAATAATGGACACAAACGAATGCCAACCACTATATATTGACATTCAAGAATTCTATGAGGGTTTAAACATGAAAGTGGAACAACAAATTCCCTTGCTCTTGGTTGAGCGACAAGCTTTAAATGAAGCTATGGAGGCCGAAAAAACTGTTAGTGACATGATCTTCACCATATTATAATATTGTAACAGTAATGTACATTATTCAACTTATTCCTTTGACCTCCTTGATAGGGACATCACCTTTCTGAAACCAGAGGTCTCTGCCTATCTGAAGAGCAAATTGTCCGAACTGTACGTTCTTAAAAATAATGCCTTGCTCAAGTTTATATATTGAATATGTGAACTTGATACCTGGGTTGTGGCTAAATAACATAATATATGCAGATATTAAGAAGACCAGTAATTGGACCAGGAAACAAGATCGTAGACATGATTACAGGACCATACAAACTGGTTCGACGCTGTGAAGTGACTGCAATTCTTATATTATTTGGCCTTCCAAGGTATATCGAATCATGGCATGCTTTGTTGATCTAATTAATGGATACACTACCACATTTACTACTATTTTCGTTTTTTTCCCCTGTTATTGATGTTGATTATGCAACTGGCCTACCAGCTTATGGGCAGTTATTTGTCCTGAATGCATAGGTTTTCATTTCTATTATTTTGATTACATGCAGACTGTTGACTGGCTCCATTTTGGCTCATGAGATGATGCATGCTTACCTCCGACTTAAGGGTACTTCGGTGCACTTGTTTACCTTTGTACAGCTAAACCTATTCATACCTCTATGTGGATTACCGTAGATATTGAATGCTACACTTACATCTCAATACCATTTTCGGCAGGATACCAAACTCTTGACCCAAAGGTTGAAGAAGGCATCTGTCAGGTTCTAGCTCATATGTGGCTGGAGTCAGAAATAACATCAGGGTCTAGTAGCATCATTGCATCCATCGCATCATCTTCATCGTCGTCATCGTCATCTTCAGCACCCTCATCCAAAAAGGGTGTGCAGACGGATTTCGAGAAGAAGCTCGGAGAGTTCTTCAAGCACCAGATTGAGACAGACCCCTCTGATGTCTATGGAGACGGGTTCCGGGATGGCATTAAAGCCGTTGAGCGCTATGGCTTGAGAAAAACCCTTGATCATATGAAGCTTACAGGGGTTTTCCCGTGTTGAAGTCACAAATTTATAGGATGGATGCAATTAAGGAATTTTGGTTCAAATTAGACACGCCAAAAGGGTATATATATGCTGTTAACATTAAATGAGCACTAGAATAGACGAGCAACAAGGATTTAGTCACACTATAGATAGCTGAAAACCTTTTCTGTTTTCTGTCATACTTTATACATATGAAGTTACACTTGCTCATTCTCATTATATTCTCGTGTAGTATGTTGGTCTGGTAATTCTCATTGGTTGCCTACTCATTGGTATTATGGTATATGGTGATTTGCTCAGAGATTTGGTCTGTTAATTAGATGTAAGCCCTAGAGATGAAGGCCTTTGCGTGGACTACTATGGCTGTGTTCTTCGGCTTTTGCGCTCGTGCTTTCTAAACTATTAAATGGTGTATTTTTTATAAAAAAATTCTATATATAATATATATAAGTTTATTGTTTTATCTTTATAGAGAAGACTTTTAATTTTATATTAGTTAATTTTATCGTACATACTATTAAATAGCTACTAGAAAATTAAATTAGATAATCTTCCATAAAAAATAAACAGGCTGTGTTGCAGTATTTATTGTCATCTGTTACGAATGGTTGTATTTTAAGAAGGCTTAGGCTATGTTTCGGCGGATAGGATAGTTAACCGAAAGTATAACACTAATTAGTATATTATTAATTAATTATTAGGTTTAAAAATTTTAAATAATGGATTAATATATTTTTAAGGTAGCTTTTTTATAATTTTTTAGAAAATAATCTTATTTAGCAGTTTGAGAAATCTGTGTGTGGAAAAAGAAGTAGTTTGGCTGACTGAGAGAACGAACGCCGCCTTAATATGCTTATGGAAATATGGGCCGAGGCCCATCTGCATGTGGTGGCTATATCTGATTCTATAAGGTGCAGTAGCCAACCATGAGTTTTAGTGTTTCTCTTAAGATATGGTCATTTGTTTTTAGTTGCACTGGTAACACCAATAATTTTGCTCCTAGTGTCTTGTTCCATTCTGAGTTGTTGGCCAAAATTTAAATTTTAACCTTAAATTTAAAGTTAATTTTGAGAGGTTTCATCGTAGTTTATTTTTTAGTCTTAGCTTTTATATTGCTAACCACATGTAAATTATTTTTCATTTATAAATATGTTTTTTTTTGCTTTTTTTCCTGAAAAACAAAACAACCACCCCTCAATATATGTGGGAAAGCATCTCATCTCGTTGGCTAATCTTTTGGGTGAAAAAGACCCTTTTACGGTACAACAATTATAAGGTGTTTCTTTCGTTGTCATGTTTTTTAAGTAGTAGTTGGCGCATGCAAAAACATTCGTGACCTATCATTGTTTTTTTTACTTTTAAGTAGTTAGTAATAAGTGACTTTATTGATGATTTTTACAAATTAATTTTAAAATACAGTAATTTTAATCTCATCACTGATTTGTATTTAGTTATACTGCGGAGAAGACAAAAGTGCAGAAAAACAGTTTAATTACATTAGCATTGGAGAATGCAAAAGGCAAAAAAAAATAATCTCAGTTTCAATTACCATTTCCCTGATCCTTATCCATAGCGAAAACACACACTCTGTTGACAAGTAGAAGCCGGAAAAAAATAGCCATGAATAATGTGAGGGGTATGTCTTAATCAAAGAGTAGGTAGCTTGCATATCAACAGATTAAGATGTATATGATAGGGCCAACTGCTTCTAATGCAGACACTAATATTTTCTTTAGCTGCAGAAGTATCAATTGAAGGTTTAAGATTAATCGAGTCTAATCAAACAAGATTTCCATGTCTGAGCGTACGTGCATGTACGTTTCATGATGTCTTGGCCCCAGCATGAATTCAACGGTGCCAACTTCCAGCAATATCCATAAAAAATCATTTGACTGAGTAGTTAATGTACATTTTTATATATATCATTTAATATATAGCTTCCAATAAATTGTCAACGTGTTGGAGAACGTCTAATTGTTTTGTAGAACAACTGCAAGTTCACAATGATTAATTAATGGAACAGTTAATTACCTCAAGCATGTTACAGAAACAAAGTGAGCATCATCTATTTGACATGACTAAAATACGTAATATATTTATGGACATACCAACTCAATTGATAAATTTGTGCACAGATCATGGAAATCAATTAAATTTAGAAACTCAAACCGTGTAAGAATCAACAAATCAAAGCCAGTGGATGATTTGAAGGTTGCGATGAACAAAGCTGGAAACATGAACATGATGCATTTGTACATTATCTTGGTTTGATTCATGTGCTATCGTTCTCCAATGGATAAGGAAACAAAAAATAATCATTTTTTTATCAGTAAAAAATAATCATTTGATCTGCATCACTTGGCATAGTTCGTTCACACATGGTTTGAACAAGCAAAATTTGATGCATTTTTTATCTTCTAAATAATGGGTTTGACTGTGTGGAAATATAGAAGAAGAAATTAGATAAAGTCATGCGCGTCTACCACTAAAAATTATTGTATTGCCTGAATAAAAAAAATAGAAGTATCAAATGGATATTCCTTCTTAATCCTTTGCTTCTAACTTTCATAATTCCATTGGAAGGGTTTGTGAGCTTTAATTAATTGCAGAGGTTATTTTCAGAAGAAACGTGAAGAATCGATTGACTTGATACGCGAGAAATGGGGCAGTAGATCATTTAAAGATGACTTGGAATTTTTTTTTCTTTGTGTTGATGGAGAAATTTGGTTGTTAGATAGATAAAATCAAATCAATCGTCACAATTACCTTTTCGAGCAGTCAGAGGGCAATTAATTTTGTGATGGAGATACTGATGTACTACGTAGAGAACGACGTGTTTAATTGGTGCGTTCCCCTTAATTTGATCCACAAGAACTGATGGTATCATCTGGTTAGGTACGTAGTTGGTAGGGAAGCTGGATTATACCCTAGTATTTCACAATATGTGATTAATTTGTGCAATCAACTGATCTTGATGCATTGACCGTGTTAATTAATATATGCAGAATTGACAGAGAGTTCTGTCATAGAAAATACTTTAATACCACACATGTTCTTGTTAATACAGATTGTGTTACTGTGACTACTCATACCAATGAAGCTGCAAGGAATATCCAGCAATGTGCGAAGTTAAAAACCTTTTTTTTAGCCATTCTTTGCATCCATACTCTGTTGTTTTTAGTTATCTCCATTTCTCTTCAGTTGGTTGTGATTGTTTTCACATCAAGTTAACCGCTAAAAAAAAGCAAGGAACAGAACAGGAGAAAAATCTGGGACCCCATTCTTTCCAAGTTCTTTTTGAATGTAATACCTCCTTATTTTGTTTCCATGTCCCTATATTGATACTTTCCATCAATATTTTGTATTTTTATCATTTTTTTACTACGGGTTCCTAATTATTTTTCATAACAGTCAGCTACCAGCGACCAAATGGCAATGTCAAAATAGAAAAGCACACAAAGGGAAAAAATAGAATTTTTTTTGGTATTTTGGGTGAGAAGAAAAATAGGCATTCCAACGTGGAAATTTTTTAATTTAATAGAAACTAGCCAAATACCCATGTGTTGCAACATATTATTCAAAATAGAAAAAATAATATTATATCCTTGTAGAAAAAAAAGCACTAGCTTTTACTTTGTTGAAATAAGATTCTTCATCTTAATAAAAAAGAGAAAAACGACATGTTTAGTTTTCAGTACAGATCGATGTCTCCATCCGTGTTAACAAAATATATTTTTCCTTTTATACTAAAATATGTGCTTATCGATAAATTGTATCGTCCATCTCATTTTAACTACAATATAATCTTAGGAAATGTGAGTATTTTTTTGTTAAATCGAAATGGAAAAAAGAAAATTGATAGACAATTAATTAGCTGCAGACTACATAGTATTAGTACAGACCAGAGCTGGTGTCGCAGAGAAAGACTACATAACTACTACACACAGGTAAAAAAAAAAAAACAAATCTAGAAGAACCTTCACACAGACTCACCACCATTTGTCATTTAGAAATAGTGTAGAACTGTAGACAGTAGCGATGTTGCAATTGATGTATTACAAACTAATTCTAAAACGAAGTTATAGCAGGTACCACATTTGGTTCCAGGAACTAGCGATAACAATATCATGTCTTGTTTTCTAAAATTGCACTATGACCAATTTTGCTTTTCCTAATTCACATGGCAAATGATTCTTTTTTTTTTCTTTTCTTTTTTAATAACTGTATAAAGGTACATTGAAATTCAGACACTTATCTCCCAAAATAACAGATGCTTTCTCCTTTCTTTCATTGGCATGTCCTTTTACATCGTAGAAACAAGGACTGGCAATTGTCTTGCTTTAGCTAGTAGGATATTTCCAAATGAATAGAAGTTTGAAATTAGGGAGCTCAGAGAGATCACTTAAAAAGTGAAAATTAACCTCAGTAGTACAATAATGTCCATCTGATCTTCCAACGAAAAAGGAAGAAAAGAAAGGCAAGACAAACGAAATCCAAGCAGCTGTACTGAGGTTGAGCACCTATAAAACCGATGGAGCCCCAATCTCTACGTATGAATCTGTACAAAAATAATTCTGCTACAATCCTATTGATCTTGTATCTCTTTGTGTGTGTATGTATAAATAACTCTACTATTAGCTAGCTGCAAGTTAATCAATTTGCAGAGGGGGATTAATTAACCAATCTGATGAGATCATCTATCTACATTGTTTTCATTATCAGCCGTCGATGTCGTGGACGGCAGCGCGTCGTCGTTCCTTCCTCCCCACTCTCTGATCCTCTCCTCTGCCAGCATGGCCTGGAAGACATTCACAGATCATCACTTAGATTTGTTTCAGATTGATTGCTTCAAGGGAACTCTCCAACTTAACCTGACAGTGATGTGTTCAGGCTTAATTAGTAGTATTAGCTTAATCAGCAGAGTAGTGTACTTCACCTGTCTCTCCCATTTGGTTCTGAAGGAAATGAAGGCGAGTATAGCTGTCTGAAGCAGCGTGCCAAGTGACATACCCACCCAAATCCCCTGCAAGATAGATTGATATATAGTTACATACAGTTTCTGCAGAACACATATCTGCATGAATCCAAATGAATTTATGGAGATTCTTTTTTTTTGAACTTGTCGTGCTACCATTGCATTGAGCTTGAGCTTGAAGCCAAAGAGGACTCCCAGTGGGATGCCAACGAGGTAGTAGCAGCCTATGTTTATGAACGCCACCAGCGACTGCCACCCTGCTCCTATCGCCACACCTGCAGAAAAATTCAGCATCTGACATTGTTCAGAAATCGATCGATGTATTCATTCTTCAGCTGAAAATCCCAAGAACAGAAGACTGTCTCGACTCGAATGATATGATGGTGACCTGAGAGGACGGGCTGGATGCTGTTGAGGAAGATGGTCCCCGCGAGGAGGAAGCCGAGCTTGGCGGCCTCCCGGAGCACGTCGGCGTCGTCGCTGAAGAAGCGCGGCAGCTGCTTCCGCCAGATGAAGAACACGGCCATGAAGATGGCGCCGATGAACGCCGACGTCGACACCGCCATCGCCACCGCGAACTTGGCCGCCTTTGGCCGGTTCGCCCCCAGCTCGTTCGACACCCTCACGCTGCACCAACATTATTCAAGCACCAATTAATTAATTAATCAGCACTGATTAATGTTCTGTAATTTCGATCGTTTTGGACTATGCTATAGCCAAAGTTTTGAAATTTAACTATTAATATTTTAAATTATGAGTATAGATAAGTCAATAAGTATACTTTAATAAAAGTAAATATTTATTTATTTATTATATACACCCTCCATTTTAGGTTATAAGTCGTTTTGACTTTGTTCAAAGTCAAGCTGCTTTAAGTTTGATCAAGTTTATTAAAAAAATAGTAATATTTGCAACCCAAGATATATATATTATAAAAATATATTCAACTATAGATTTAATTAAATTAATTTGGTGTTGTATATTTTTCTATAAATTTGGACTTATAACCTAAAATGGAGAGAGAGTATATTTTAATAGAAAATTATGGTGATAGATAGATTTAGATGCTCGTGTCGTTGTTCAAAACAACCAAAATTGTCAAACTGGAGGAAATAGCACGGATCACACTGTTACTGACGTAAATTAGGAGTTGGTAGTTTGATTAAATTAATTACCTGACTGCTGCATTGAAGCCCAGTGCAACCATCAAGGTCCAGAGCTGGTAATTGATGCTGCATGCGAAATTTCAGACGGAATCAAATCATCAGTTCAACTATATCCATACATATATGCTTGGGAATAATTATAAGCAGGGTTGGTGAAGTTCATCAGAGAGACTAATCAAAAAAAGAAGAAGAAGAAGAAGCAATAGCTTATGCTTACCAAACAGACATGACGTCAACCTGGAGCTTGGCATTCTTCAGGAGGCCGACAAGGATGAGCACTGCTGTGTAGTACCACAGCTCCAAGCTGAAAACATATTAGCATAAATGACACGTACGTAAGTGCATTATTCAAGAACAAATAGATGATTACTACACACTAGTAGTTAGGTAAACTTGAAAGGAATGAATAATACGCGAGTTGATCATTAATTGGTGATGCAAGCATGATTAGATAGGTGTTAATTTGTACTCACTCTGTTTCACGATATAAAATTTTCTAGTCTTGTCTAGATTTATATAAATAATGAATTTAGATAAGGCTAAAACATCCTATAATATAAAACAGAGGTAGTATGTAGGATTATTCGTCTTATTTAATTTTTTTAAAATATATAAAACTATATATATACATAAAAGTATACTTAATAATAAATAAAATGTTAATTAATAATTATGTAAATTTTTTGAATAAGATGAATGATTAAACATGTATTAAAAAGTCAATAGCTTTAAATATTTAAAATATTTATGGATAGAGGTAGTAATTAATTACCAGAGCATGACGGCGGAGGCGAGCGAGAGCTTGACGAAGGCGGTGAGGTTTTTGAAGGCGAGCATGGAGAAGCCCTTCCAGGCGTCCGGGAAGCAGCCGGAGACGAGGTAGGCGAACTGCGCGAGGATGATGAGCCACCAAGTGAGGTTGCCGACGAGGGCGGCGGCGACGAGGCCGTGGCCGAGGCGGGTGAGGAAGACGTAGTTGAGGACGACGTGGAGGGCGAGGGCGGCGCCGGAGATGAAGGTCATGGCCCAGACCTTGCTCTGCGACTGGAAGAACTTCTGGAGCGGGAAGTTGGCGGCGTAGGCGAACAGCTGCGGGATCACCCACCGGGTGTACCGCCCGGCGACGTCGGCGATGTCGCCCGGCTGCCGGAGCCCGCGCAGGATCCCCGCCGTGAAGACGTAGGTCGGCGCGAGCGCCGCCGCGGTGGCGATGCAGATGAGCCAGGAGCGCTGGATGTAGACGCCCAGCATCTCCACCTGCCCGGCGCCCACCGCCTGCCCGCACAGCGTCTCCAGCGCGCTCCCCATGCCCAGCTGCGTCCATGCCGCCATTCACCGCCATTAGCCATGCATGATGCACCACAGAACCAAACTCTCTACTGCTTCGTCTATTTTTTATTTAACGCAGTTAAATTTTAATTTTACATTTAATCGTTGGTTATGATCTAATTTATTATTGTAGAAACTTTAAATACGACTTACAATTTTATATATTTGAATAAAACGAACGGTCAAATATAATATTATAGATTTAAAAGTTAACGACGTGAAAAAGTCAGGATTAAAAAATATTATTGTAATACGGTGATTGAAGTAATTACATATTTTATTCCTTAAAACTTTTACCTACCGGTTTTAACTTTAACATATCTATTTTTTTATTTGTTAATTCGTTGGTACTACCATAAGAATGAAAACTTGGTATCGGATTCATCGATATACGGATCGAGCTACTTGAATTTAGGCCTAACAAATCGATCAAAGAAAGCGACCGTGCAAGCTGCGACAATGGTCATGGTTTGGTCGATTTGGTTGGTTTGCTCGATCGACGTCTCTCTAGCTTGCCTAGCTAGGTCGTCGCCATCGATCCCATCCCCTTCTACCATTCCCATTTGGTCAACACCGAATCTCACCTCCTTCCATCCATCCATCTGCCAGAACAGATGTTTGGCACATATCACCTCACAGCCGTTTACGCCTATCATCTAGACGCGCAATTTACGTGTTTTTCTTTTCCGCTATAAGAATTTCTAGAATTATCTAAATTTATAAATGCATATATAAAATATTTATTAATTTAGAAAATACTAAATAATCTTATTATAATACGGAAACGATGGAACAGTACTTACATTTATTTGTAAACGGAGGGATCAGTAGCCCAAGCAAGAATCATGCGAAGGGAAGATATATCTCTCTATCATTGTGTTAGAAGAATTTTGAACGTGTGTATATATGTACGTATATGGTTAGTTGAGTGTTGATGCTTCTACCAGCTTCGATCCAGGATTAAAAGTGATCATCATGTCAGATCGAGAATCCAAGTGTTCCTTTGAGTGGCTTTTGATTGCCCACGCTATATACCCATCTATCTAGTTGGTAGGTCAATTAATTAGCTCTAGCCGTTTGCTAGCTCAGCTCATGTGTCTACATGTGTCTGAATTGCTTTATTCACCTTTCATTTTGTGCATGTGATCCCTAGCTAGTCACTTTCCTAATTAAACCGCGCACTTAATCACTAAATAGAAGTAGTGTACATGCAGCATGTGTCGGAAAGGTAAAAGATTATAGTATTAATTACCAGTTCAAAGCTAGTGTACGTACGTCGTGTACACAACATTCGTGAAGATTAAAGCACGGACACAAGCATTTAATTAGCGATTAACTAATGGTTTTTTCTTGAGTTGTACGCATATGTTCGGGCATGGCCCCATATATATATACACACACAAAGGCATATATATATACTTGCGATCGAATTAACGAACCTAAAGTGGTCTGTCAGTACACATCAACCAATATATTAAGAGTGGTTTAATTTGATTCATCGATTTGATTCATTGATCATTCATTTGTAGTTTCTTTAGCTGTACTCCATGTTATTATTGCAGATGTGTGGCTGTACAATTGGACTGGCCTGATTTGTTTCTGCTGCTATGTAACTGGATGCATGCGTATGACGCATGGGATCGAATTGAAATCCTCCAATGGAAGGAACAAATCCATGGTGTAGATTACAGCTGGGGTAGATGCAGATGGAGACGTGCAAACCACCCTTGTCGCTTGGTTTAGCGCGGCACGGCTCCATGGCTAGCTCCCTGCTTAATTGTGGCCTGCTCAATTAATTTGTTTAATTAACTATATTACTTATTACTTTAGCTAGTGCTATATATATGTATGCATATAGCTAGCTAGAGTGTATATACAGCTGTTCACTCCAAATATGTTTTATTTTGAACGAAATGGCAGGAGGACTGCAATTGAAAAGTTGTTTTTTTTAAGAAAAAGAATCAGACAATAGCTGTTACAACTTTATACCAATTTAACAAGTTAAGTGGATGTTTCAACATTTTTGTGGTGTTAATTTTGTTTTTTTATGAACTTTTAGGCAGCTAGCTAGCGTCAAGCTTAAATTACTACTATTAAGTTCCTCTGTGCTATTGCCTGAGCTTAACTTTCTAAGGGTCGGTTTAACTTAGCGCTAGCCAGCAGGCAGCAGATGACATATATACACTACTTTTTCTACCGACACGCAAAAGCTTTACACGTTAATGGCAGATATATTGACGTGGATAGACTTATTAGTTATGACGACGCTGCAACTAATAACTAAGATGTTTTGCGGATTAGTAATGAAAATATAAATGCATTTGGATGTTCATAGTGTGTGCGATCATGCAAAGAAGATAGCTTAGAGGAAGAAAGATCAGGAGGAGAGATGATGAGGAGTTGATGCGCATGGATGGATGTGGGGATACCAGGACGCCGTAGGCGAAGCCCTCGATGACGTTCTCGACGACGGTGACGGCGGCGAGCTCGACCTGGCCGATGTGTCCGACGAAGCCGACGGTGACGAAGCCGATGGAGAACTGGAAGACGGCCGTGAGGATGGCCGGGAAGGCGATGTGCCACAGCAGCTTCGACTCCTGCCAGCTCTTGCTCACCAGCTTCCCCATTCTCCTCTCTAGCCTCTCTCTCTAAGAAGAAGAAGAAGAAGCTAGCTATGGCTGCGGTTAGCTAGCATTAATCGAGAGAGAGGGTAGGCTATCTGTATTTATAGGCTTACCAACTCTGTCCGTCGATCCCGTGCAGTGTGAGGACTCAGGAGAGAGAGGGCAAAGACTTGGCCATGGGAGGAGCACTGTCTTGCAGCAGTTTCAAGTGGTTGCCGCATCGTTGTTCAGTCTTTCAATTAAGAACGAGAAATTAAAACACCTACACGCGGATCGGATATTCCAACATATATTACTTCACCTTACTATGGTTCAAATCGGGCTCCGTTTAAAATTATGAGAAGTAGTCAGTGAGAAATCAGTTTTTCATAATCTTCAAAAAGCTGAGTTTTTCATCTCGTGGGTTATAATTTATTTTCTAGATTCGGTAAATGTGCCTCCTCATAAACTTGTTTGAGAGACATTGGAGCTGAACTAGCTCAGCAACTGCTCTCTTTTTATGTGGATGTTTTCTGGACCGTTAAATAATATTTTCTAAATTAATATTTAAATATTTAAATAATTAATATATCATTAATGATATGTTTATAAAAAAATAATGTTACTATTATTAAGAAATTACTATAAGATATCACTGTTTTCTACATAAAATTTGGTACATTAAATATTAGAAGATATCAAATTTTACATAAAAAATTATGATACCTCGATAAACAGAATGAAAAAAATACTCTTATAACAAAACGTATGCGGTATTTTCTTTTTAACTCCGCTCTCTCGAACTTAGCATTAAAGATGAGAAAAGGAGAGAAAGTAAGTGGCGGCTGGGTTTCTATTTGACACATTTCTAACTTCTTTGCTTGCTTTCTTTCTTTCTTTCTATAAACACGTTTTTTAAATTGCTAAATAGTATATATATATATGTCAATTATTTTGTATTTCTAAAATAATTTTTTTAATATTGTAGTAGCTATAAAAACAAGATTATCTTTTATCTTTTCTTTATCTAATAAAAAGAACCTCGGCTGCAGTCGTTTGTAGAAGTACTGGAGCCAGTACAGTAGTGCGTTATACGATGTCGATGACGACGACACGAGCGGATGATTTGTGGCTGAAACGTCGCTTAATTGTGTTCTCGCGTGCGTGTGGCTAACTTAACTCCACAATGTTGCTGCATGTACGGGTGGGTGTTAGCTCGGTTCGATTTTTTTCAGTTTTAAGAAAATTCAATTATCTAAACAGGAGACCGTACTACGTTGATAAAAGTTTAATACCGCGCGATTCAGTTTGGATTAGTTCGGTTCGGTCTTTGGTCATGATCAAAATATGTGACAGCTTGAGAAGATAAGAAAATCAAGCAAATTAAAAAAAAGATTTGGTCTGTTTTATGACATGTTTTTCAAATTTTATATAAATAGTATAATAATTTACCAAAGTAGCATCAATCATACATGCTCCTACTTCCAACTTATACTCTAAATTACTAATATCTATATAACTTTTTAGATAAACTTTTTCCCTAATTTTATTTAGTTTGGTCATTTGGTTAATAACAAGGGGACTGCTGGTACGGTATACCATTGAGACAACGCGACAATTTACCTTATCTAAGTAACATGGTACTTTCCATATAACATGACACCTCAAATGTATCAGGCATGATACCTTTCAAGTAACATGATACCTCACATATACCATGTATGATACTTGAACAATATCATACCTGGTACTAGTGGTATGATGAACAGTATCATATTCACCGGTAGCGAATCCATCGTCATCGTCGACGTCGCCGAGCAAGTCGTGCTGCCGTTGCTGTCGCTGAGCTCATCCGACCACTCCAGATTCGATCGCCTTGGATCTAGCTGCCTTTTGCCCCGCCATTCCCGCCGAGCTCGCTGCACCACCGTCGTTGGCCCGTAACCGTCTCCACAGCCAACGATCAGATCCGGCCGTCCCGTCGCTCGCCATTGAGCCACCGCCATCCACCGTCTCCGTTGTTGAGGTTGTCGTCGGCGGGGAGGTCAGGAGGAAGACGGAAGGGGTGGCGGTGCAAGCGTAGGGGCGCCGGCAGGGAGGTCAGGAGGAAGAGGGGAGGGGTGACAGCGCGGGTGAAGGAGGCGCGGCGGCGCGGGGTTGGGGGGTCCGTTGGAGCGGACCCTGTCCCGTAGCATTTCCCTACTAACAATGATGACCAAATTAACTGAGTTAATTTCGGTTAGTAAAAATGCTAACTGTCAAATATCTAACCGAAATTATTTAGTCTCGATCCTATCGGTCTCGGTCACATTAAGTTTGGTTCGGCTCCTCAGTGTCAGTTACTTTTGCTCTCTCTAGATTAGAGATGTCAATGGGGCACCGTTACCCGTTTCCCCGCCAGGAATTCTCCCATTAAGGGAAGGAGATTGTTACAATTGATTCCCCATGAGAAATTAAATGGAGGAAAAAAATATCCCCGTCAGGTCTTGTGGGGTGGATATGGTCCTTAGTCGCACGTCCTCGTTCCCCATGGAGACCCGATTAATAGACATGTCGACAATTTGGATGTCGGCAATATATATGGGTGGCTAGCGAGGCATATGTAAACATCGATGGTTAGGATAAAGACACAGGGTTACCCAGGTTTAGGATCTCAACTAGCGAGATAATACCCTACTCCTACTTGGTGATTGTATTGGATTATGGACAAATCAACTAGAAGATAGCCGATCTGAATATGTCGTATGTCTGGCCGTGCCCCCTAAGGGGTGCCCCTGTCCCCCTTATATAATGGGGGATAGGGCTTACAGATAGAGTCATAATCTGATAAGACTAAAATTTATCCTAATTCGGTTATAACTCGGATCCGGTATGAGCGGCATGCAATCCGACATTACCAAACTCCGGTTGATACCATACAGATATAATCTCCTTCCTATTCGATACCTCTAAAACTGTATGTATACATATAGTCTACGGATACCACTAGTACAAGTATACCACAAGACATATATGAGTTTTAACTTTATTTTTTTCATGTGATTATATTCATTATTATATTTAATAAATAATAATATTATACTTTTATAATATGGATTAGTGAATATATGTTTATTTATATTGATATAAAAATATGGATTACATATATATATGATTTGAGAGGTATACAATATCATTTAAGCGGGAATGGGAATCCACAGGAATTAATTCCTCGAGCGGGGACATATATGAGGAAATTTTTTATATGTTGCAATTAGTGGGGACGATGATGGATTGAATTCTAACTCGCAGGGCTGAATATGGGAACGTAAAAACCTTCCCATAAAAACCGACGAAGAATTCCATGTTACATCTCTCCTATAGATGACGGGCTTTTTTATTTTAATGTACCAAAAATTTTAGTGTAAATTATGGTATTAAGATACACTGTATCTAAAGGTATCAAAATTTTATACTGAAAATATGATACCTGGAAAATGTTAAAAAAGCTCATGGATTACCGTGATGCATCCATCGATCGTTAATATATTTGCAGCTCGGCCAGCAGGATCGATCGAGTACGGCCGTTGTTTAGTTTGTAAAAACTTTTTGCAAAAATATTACATTAAATCTTTGGATACTCATTTAAAGTATTAAACGTAGTCTAATTATAAAACAAATTTCAGATTCCGCTTGGAAACCGCGAGACGAATCTTTTGAGTCTAATTAATCCGTCATTAGTATATATTGGTTACTGTAGTACTTATGCATAATCATGTCCTAATTAGGCTCAAAAGATTCAATTTGCCCCGTAACTATATAATTAGTTTTAATGTTCATGTATATTTAATGTTTTATTTAGATGTCTAATTTTTTGGAAAGTATTTTGGGAACTAAAAAGGCCGTGTTGGTGGGGGCCACTGGCGGTGATTTGAGAGGTCCAGCGCGTGGGCCCGGCCACGGCGAGGCAGGTGGGTGTGGTGTGGTGTGGGTAGGTAACAACAGCTCGTATGTTTGGCGGCGAAACAGGGGCAGCTTCTCTTCTCTGTGCAGCCTCTAGCTTGTTTTTGAGTTGTGCATGCACGCAATTAAAATTAAAATTACTACTACCTAACCAGGCAGTTCTATGAATTTCGGTAAATATATTGTTTATATGCGAGTTGATCAATCATTGTTGGTATTTGAAGCGGTCGTAGCATGCAGCTGTGGTTAATTGTGTGTGGAAGTCGAACATCCACGACGGAAGGGAGTATATCGACGTACTGCACATATATGGGCAGAGACACGTACGGCGTAACAAAAAAACACACACACACACACACTCTCAACACATAACGGGGTAAAAAAAAATGTTCCCTGCAAAACCATGCTACGCACGTACTCCATAACTAAGACTACTATAGTTAATTCATATTTATATTATACACAGCTAAGTTTGTTGTTTATATATAGTTCATAATTCTGTCCTAACAATTAATATGCCATATTCACATGGTTTAGAATAAGCTACTATAAATTAAAAAATTTGTATTCGTAATAATTTCACATGGTTTAGAATCAACATCTACGAGCCGTCATCTATAAGAAGTTTTGTATTAGTAATAATTTTAATGAAATAATTCTAGAGTACTGTAGCATATTGCCTAGGGACGGACTGGGAAATGGTGTGCTCCAATGCTAAATACAAAAGAGAGCTATATAGAATGTCCAAGGGATAATTAAGGGGTTCGGTATGCATGGAAGCCAAATATATGTTTAGAATTAGTTTAGTTGTCTTACCGTTTTACATAGCATGTCGTACCATAAATGAAATGAAATGTTAAACGTCTCATGTGTAATCGTGTTTTCAAGAAAATGAAAACCATGTTTAATTTCTGTGAAAAAGCCAATATTCCATCTTAACAAAACATAGCCAATTTTACATTGACGTGAACCTAATCTTTTTCCATCTGTGGTTTACCCCTCTCGTCTAGCTGATCATTATTGTCAAAGATGCGGCTCTATAATCTCTGTTGGGTACCATCAATCTGGCGTCGTTCCATATATAGGTGGGCGGGCGGAGTCGTATGTACGTACGTGGACAGGACCAACTGTTTACCGTCTCCCGTTTTCGAAGTTGACAAATATGGCACACGATTAGCTGCATCTTTCAGGGTCATTTTTTAGCATGCATTTTAAAAGAAAAAACAAACGGTATATTTTTATAGACAAAAATAATTTATAAATATAATTTTTGCATATGTATTTTTAGCGTTGCAAAACAATGACTAAAATAATCAATATTGAAAATTAAGTTTTGGTTATAAGTATAAATAGAAATGAAAAGTTGATACCCTTTGATTATTTTTTCCCTTTCAATCTATCACCGTGCATGGTCTCTAGCTTAATTAAAGAGAGAAAGGGTAGTTAGTTAGGCATATACATATCCATCTCTTTTCTGGACTTTTGAAGGAACAAAGCTAGTTTGGAGCACCAATCCATCATCATCTTTTCGTTCAGACGGGGAAAGAAACTTGACAAGCATGAGATATATAACTCATCATTTGGGTGGCACTGCTCCTACCTGTTTCATTCATTCATTCATTCATTCATGGGATCCGAATATCCGATCCGCCATGTGCACATTATAAGATTGTGTCGCACTAAAAATATTACTTCCTCTATTTTTTTTATTTTTTTATTTGATGGTAACTATTTTTTTATTTGATGTCATTGATATTAATTTACGTCTACTTTTAACATTCTTCCTATTCAATAAAATTATATAACTATTAATTATTTTGTTATTATTTTATTATTACCAAAGACACTTTAAAACCTTATATATTTATAAAAAAATTAAATAAGATAAATATTAAATTTAAAAATCAATATCGTTAAATAAAAAGAGCCACAAGCTCTAACATTAATGTAATGGACTCAATCGGAATCTGCCACTGCATATAGCACGTAGGACATCAGAGTTCATAATCAGCGTGTGCCAGCACTAATTAGGATAATAAGACCCTGTTTGGATCCCAGAGATTTTTTAAGTCCTCGTTAAATTAAATGTTTGGACACTGATTAGAAGTATTAAATATAGATTATTAATAAACTCACATCATACTCTGTACTATTTCGCGAGACGAATCTATTGAGCATAATTAGTCCATGATTAACGTGACTTAATTAGGCTGAAAAAATTTGTCTAATAAAATAGCCTTTATTTATATAATTAGTTTTGTTATCGTTCTATATTTAATACTTTAAATTAACGTCCAAACATACGATATATAACAATATATAATGAGGGACTTAAAAAAAAATATATGATCCAAACAGCCCGTAAGTTTGCTAATCTCGCTCTCTTTTCTCTCTTTTTATTACTGCAAGAGAAGTTGAAAAAGGTTTAGATCGATCCGTACGTAACTTTTAATTATAGCGCCACCAACTCCGGAGACGTACAAATGCTCGCTCATCTGTATGCAATTCTGCTACTTGACTCCGTGTCAAGCAACAATAAACTTAATCTATTTGACTTTATAATATATAGTGACGTATATAATGACGCTTTACCTACCAACGTCGGTTGTGACATCATGGATTTTCCTAATTAATTTTGTTGCTGCGGGTACACTTTTGTACACAGAATGCTTATTGTCGACGCAGCTGTACGTGCAGATCTACATTTGGCGTTTGCGTGCCTGGCTTCGAGCTATGCTGCCCGGCCAAGCTTGATGGGTTAGGGTTTTTGGGTGAAATTTTTTTTATTTTTTAAATCTTTTTATAAATAATTTGATTACTAAACCTTCGGGGAAAATATTCACCCTATGAACCTTTTAGCCACGTCATTAACATTGACGTGATGAAACGGATTGCCACGACATTGTCAGTGCCATCGGCAATGGCGTAGCAGTCTTGTCATGCCATGCCATGTCGACCAGGCGGCGTGGTAGTGTTGTCTTGCCAAGTGCACCAACACTAACGGGGACAAAAGATTCAGTTTTGAAAAAAATTTGCTCGGTGATTTAGTAATAAAATTACTTGCTAAAAGGTTTATTTAATAAAAAAATTCTTTTGGGGTGGTGTAGGTAGTGGAGGGGGCACTCAGAGAGGTGGTTTGGGGAGGGGGGCGGGTGATTTGGGGCTTAAAGAGATCGCGGACTAGCGGTGTATGATAGACATCGATAGTCACCGATGCGACTGAAGCATGGGGTTGTTGAAGGGTGATGGATGGGATCGATAATAGGGTTTACTAGATCTGGAGCGGTTATAAAACACGGTAGTATAGTCTCATGTCGGTGGGAGTTAGGAATTGGGTGAGGGAAGTGGAGGAGAAGGTGCAGAGTTGACTTAGGTTTACATATGTTTTTTGAGGAGGTTGAGCTTGCAAGACGTGCTAGAAAAATCACTGGCGTTATTCTAAATTCTTCCCGTGTAATCTTCATATCTCATGCGGATCGAGCCGATACGTAGAGTGGGCCATGACAATACTTAAGTTCAATTTAGAACTTACAAAAATTTTGCAAAAAAAAAACGTATACTCTTACATTGAAGGATGTTTTTTTTATTATTTTTAGGCTAGTTAAGTAGTTTTGATTAAGGTTTTATTATTATATTTGACCCCCACTTAATCAAAATTGTAAGAAAATATAATAAATAGGAGGGGTTTAATCATGAGTCTATTGATTCTTCTAAAACTTATTACTCACCACTTTTTTTTGGATATGGCGTTGAGAGAGGTTTTTATGCTTTATTTCACAAGCAAGTATAGTGGATCCTGTATCCATGTATACAATATACAGAGATATATCGAAAGGGGCTCTACGATTGCATATGTAATAACATTACTTGTCTTTATACATGAAAGAAACCACTCAAAACATAATTTATGTGTGTATAAGTGGAAAACATGAGATTTGGTCGGTCATCTTATTTACTTCTCCCTCTACTCTAGGCAAACTTTATTTTTAGAATATCTCACATCTACCTATACAAAGCTAAAAATACTAGAATAATCTTTACATTTTCAAATCTCAATACAATTTTTCATCACTATTTTTTCAAAAGAACTCACTACAGTTTTCTTACACTTTTTAAAAAGAACACGTGAAACAAATAGATCATAAAAATAAATTCTTTATGCAACACAACACGTAGACTTATTTATGGCCGTGGGTCGATCCATAGGCAATTTAGGATCGGCTCTAATACAATTAAATAAACTAAAATTTATTTTACAGTAAAACATAATTAATTTTATGGAACTAAAGTTGACTTTAGATTAACCTTAGGTCAACCTCGATACCGAGCAACACAGCAATGCTAAGAAAATCACTGTTCGATGGCATGCAACCATGCACACTGTGTTGAAACAAAAAACGGTGACCGCCAGTCTATAGTTGGCATGCGTGCAGCTTGATCGGACTGCGAGGAGGCAGAAAATATGGTCGCGGCGATTTTTTTTATTCTTTTAACTTCTTAATTATAAAACTACACATTCGTTTAGATCCCTCTATAATGAGGTAGAGAGTCACTATTTACATGAAGTAAATAAATGCCATAAACAGTGTCTAAATATTGTAGCAACACTCAGCCCAAAATATTGTTCATTACCGTTGAAAATACTATCGTTTAATCTCGGTCATCCGTTTTGATTCAACGATTACGAGATATATCAAATTCACATTACTGTAGCCCCACCGTAGGGGATCCCGTTCCCCTTAGACTTATTTACAGATATAAAACTTTTGGTCTGACATAATCTTATAATATCGGTACATCAGTGCGACCATATTATATTCGCGTGACAGAAGAATATTCTCATGCTTATACCATCTTCAAAAGGTATCTAAAGTTAATCCATAAAGCTATTTTTTTAAAGTCACGCTAGAAAACATATTAACAGGTTTTTAAGTGTATTCCCAACATTTACATGCCTAAAATCAACTGTCTCGTATTTTAAATTTAGGAAAAAATTATGTTTCCAATATAAATTATTTAGTATTGGGCTTATTTTGTAGAGGTGTTTAATTTTTATACTTGATATTTTTAAGACGAACATAATATAATATTTTATAGAATAAAGTATTATATTTTCTTGGAGATGCCCGTACTTCTCACGGTATAACATAGATATTCGGTTATGTTAGGCAATGTGGTCGGGCTAAAAAAAATAAATGAGGTTTTAGAAGTATGTAGTTTTTAAAAAGTGCAAAAGTAATAAAAAAATCGGTCATGGCAGATCGATTGATCCACGTAATGTATTGATTGGAGCAGAGAAAATAAAGGGCAAAAAAACGGTACTAGCAGACAGCAAGCTAGCAGAGCATATGAACGAGCAGATCGATGTATCGGGGCAGGGGAAAAACGTGGTTCCATCCGCGGGAACCAGTGAGGTCGTCGTTTTCACGCCATGTTTATTTGTCTTTTTTAATATCTCGAGGAATCAGGGTTTCTGAAACTGTCGTCGTTCCGAAAATTGCGGTTGTCCTGTAATTCGTCGGGGTGTTTATTTAAATTTGGTTATCCTCAACAACTCATCTAAATTTAGTCATCTATATCTTTATTTGGATGATCATCTAAAACACTTTCATCCTTCGTATCTTTTACACTCTAGCAGATCATTTATATATGACATCCTCTATATCTATTTGGAGGATTGGAGAGAACATCTAAATATAGAGTTTCTCTCTTATTAGATGACATCCAAAAAATAGATGATGAGATTAATGATCTGCTGGAGCTTAACTTTTACTCTTAATCCTCTATTTCTAGGATGGAGAATGGGATGGATGAGCAGTTGGGGATGCTCTTAGAGGCGGGGATGCGGTTTCAATTGATAAATTTTGTTTAATTTAAAATTTTAAGAATTTTTATAAAAATACCAGGGATAGGCATCGATTCATAGAGTTGATTGGTAAACAAATTTGTGAAATATATGGAATTTTAACAGATATTAAGGTCCGAAACATTATTAGCCATAAAAAAGAAAAAAATTTTCTATTTTATAAATATTGTGTCCTAGTTGTTCTAAATATATCATATTACTATTTCTTATTTTTTATAATTTTATAATATTTTTTAGTTTTTTTCCATTTTTTATTCTTAGATCAAAATGCTTACGGTTTTCTACCCAAAACGCACGTTTTTTTTTCTGGCCAAATCGCGCAGTTTCATGGTCAAACCGTGGTTACCGTTGGATTTGAATTCAAAATTTTCAAATTTGAGCTTGTCATGGTTTTCACAGTTTTTTCGAAAACCACACGGCGACCGCCATACCGCCCTACCGAGTTTTTTTTTTTTTCAAAAACACAGTGCACGGCTTGGATGGCTTCGACGGTGAGTGCATCCCTACGAGGAATAGATAGAATTTTGAGTTGGATTTCTGTCTAGTGTCACATGCGTTACGAGTCGATATCTTCAGTTTTGTTTTGTTTGTCACAACCATGGCCTGAAGTGGCTTCTCGGTTTAGGAACGGGTACGGGCGCAGTATGTGAGTGCCCCAACCTAGCCTAAACAAACAGCTTCAATTCAAATACTCCATCTCTTTCATAATATAAAATTTTCTAGGCTTACCTAGATTTATATAGATGCTAATGAATCTAGACATATATAAATTATATACATTTATCAATTGATAAATTCAGATAAAGCTAGAAAGTCTTACCATATGAAACGGAGGTAGTATATATTTTCTATGTATATAATGTATTTAAACTAGAGTTCGATCACCATCGCTAACTAACTGCTACTTCTGTTTTATATCGTAAAACTTTCTAGTTTTGACTAAATTCATCAATTAATAAATGTATATAATTTATATATATGACTAGCTAGATTCATTGGCATTCATATGAATGTGAAACGGATGGAGTAGTAACTATAGTGTGCCACATGCCTATCATTAACTTGGCCACAAATCCACCCTAATTTAACAACATTCTTTCTCGAAATTAAATCTAGAATGGCCAAAACGATGCACAACTTACATAACTTTTGTTTGGAAAATATTAGGTGCCAACCAAACAAGCCTGCAGTTGAGTTTGAGGGCGGTGAGATAGTTATCGGAAGGTGCCTCAACTTGTTTTTCTCAGGATCTTCAGTTTTTTTTGTTTTTTGGTTTTTTTTTGTTTTTGTCACAACCATGGCCTGAAGTGGCTTCTCGGTTTAGGGACGGGTACGGGCGCAGTATAGTCCCACAATCTAGCCTAAACAAACAGCTTCAATTCAAATGTATATTTTCTTATGTATATAATGTTTTCAAAGCTGACTTTTGCAGTGGCATATCTCTAAATATCTAGAATATACTACATCCGTCCCATAATAACTTTACTTTTTGATTTCTATATCCAAAGTTTGACCATTCATTTTATTTAAAAAAATTATACAAAAACTTTAAAAAATTAGTCACGCATAAAAAACTATTCATGTTTTACCATCTAGTAAAAATAAAAATATTAATCGTAAAAAATTCAAATAAGACGAAGAACTAAAGCATTGCATTGTATCTAAAAACTGAAAAATAAATTTAATATAGGACGGAGGTTGTATACAAGTATGTATTATGTACTACTACCTCCGTCCTATAATAAAGTCGTTTTTCGATTTCTGTGCCCAATGTTTTGATCATTTGTTTTATTTGAAAAATTTGTATAAAAACTTAAAAAATTAGTCACACATAAAGTATTATAGTAAAAATAAAAATATCAATTATAAAAACATCTTAAATAAGATAAAAAATCAAAATATTATATATAAAAATTAAAAATAATCTTATTTCAGGACGAAGGCAGTACAATCTTTATTTCCTTCTCTATCTATACCCTTTCTGGTACAGAACCACCCGAGTGTAGCTGTAGCTCCCATACTTGTGATGTTGTCAAAGCTGTGCCTGAAATGTTGGGTAGAATCCGGCGCCGTTCCACAGCTGTGTAGAGTGGAGAAATGCTTCCTGATAAAGTTGACAGTGCACGATCTGCTCCTGTCCTGTCAATCTGTCAATGTGACAATGTGACTGTGAGTCCGCGAGCCGTGTAATCTTTAAACGAAGATAAAAATAGTACTACTAAAGGTTATAAATATAAACTAAATTTTAAATTTTAGAACTTATTTTTGGTAGCTTATTTTGTAGCATTTATTTTTAAATAAAGATAAAAATATGTTTCTAAAAATTTCACCCACAAATCATATTATGATTATTCCTAAGTTGTTTCGCTAGAGTGGAGTGACAGAGTCTATAGTGTGGCTTTTCTCGTTCCGACGAAGAAAGAAAAAGAAACTTTAGAGATATTCAGTCTCATATTTTTATTATGTTAAAACTTATAAGCCAACATTTAAATGTTAAAGCATAATTTGGAGTTAATTTTGATATTTATATCATATTTTTTAAGTATTTAGTTCTAAATCACTAAAATATGTATATAATAGTTTTATCAATAAAATATTTTTAAATCTCGGTTGTGTTTATGCTTATAAACAGCCAAGCAATGAGGCCGATGATCGGTGATTCGGGTGGCAACTGAATGATACATGCTGCACGGTATCTGATCCGACAATTTGTTGAATAGAAATTAAATGAAATTAGACTTTTCACCAGATTTTTCGTAGGATGTTACGCGCATGTTTTCTAAACCCTTAAACAGTGCATCTTTTGTAAAAAAATTTCTATGTAAAAATTCATCATATCAACATTATAGATTATATTTTAATTTATAATATGTAATTATATTATTTATAATATAATGTTAAATAACTATAAAAACAAATAATCGTCTATTTCGATCTTTCGGCCACCAAAACCACAGTCTAGTGCTATATGTTTCGCATCGAACATGCCGGCCACTGCATGGATGTCCGCGTGTGACACGACATCAGAATTTTATCATCTTTTAATTGTGCTGCCGATGTACTGAAGATTCGTTACTTGAAAGGGTCACTAAAATTGACGCGGTACTATTAGCTCTTAATCTGATCCATATGTCCCTTATTCTAATCTTCCAACTCCGTGTGCGCCAAGATAACTTTATTTTTTACTTATTATACACATAGCAATAAAAAGGTTAAAAAAAATACTAGAATCCATTTATTTATTAAATCATAATACAATTATCTTATACTTTATCTATTCTGAATATATTTATTTATTGTTTTTATAAACTCCAATACAATATATGCTTAGAAATAAACTTATTTTGAGACAAGCTAGAATTAACAAAAATGATCTTAATTTAGTACGGTGGGGGACTCCATCTATGGGGAAAAAAAAACTATTCGATCTGTCTCTGGAAAATATAATTGTAGTTAGCATACTGACGATGCTTTACCTAACCATGCACATATCAGTTATGACATCATGGATTAGATTGCCTAATTAGTCTTGTTGCAGCTACAATTGGAACAAACAGCTGGTCGTCGACTCATTCATAAATCCATGGAAATTCAATGAAGTCAACTATATTGGTTCCGTTTCAAAACGACCATATATATATATCGCCTGCAATATCCTATATACAACTATAGCTAGCAGCAAGACTCTTCAATCCGCTCCCTCAGTGTTTTTTACGTTATACCGTTGATTTTTAGCTACGTTGACCATCTATTTTATTTAAATATATAAAATTATAAGTTATATTTAAAGTTACTATAATAATAAATCAAATTAAAAAAATTAATAATTATATAGTTTTTAATAAGACGAATAATTAAACGTAAACACAAAAATCGACGTTATATAAAAAACATGGGAAAAGCACTAGTTAACTCGGCTCTCTGTATATAACATGGAGATGGAATCATAACTAGCCAGAGAATTGCTACTATTACGCACGAGTGACTCAACAGCGTCATCGTCTTAAATTTAATTTAATTTCACATACACAAAGAAATATAGATATAGCGAACACGCATAATGCCCTACAACGGCGCCATCCGTCCTCAAATATTTGACATTAATTGTGTAATACGCCTGTTTTATTTGGACCAAAATTACTTATAAATATTATATTATGATGAATAAAAATTGTATAGTTATACGCTGTACACTTAAACTATTTTATATTTTTAAAAGTGTTTAAAGTTTAAATGTACCAATTATCTAGGAACGGAGTAAATAACTACAGTCAAGGGAACCAAGAGATCAACCATGCAGTATAGCCTTGGGCTAGTAGGATTTTTTTTAAAAAAATAAAAAACACAGCAAAAACTCGCTCCTATGAACACACATGCGTAAACCATACTTCTACAGGCTACTAGGGAATACTGGCCCCGTACATTTTCAGATTGACGAAGTCTCGTGTAGGAGCACATGTTCAACTTTATTTTAAAATTTTCGTTAGGATATCGAGGAATTACGGCCAAATCAAACTAGCCTAGACATGTTAAGTTGCACCTAGCTAGCTAGCCAGCAGCGACCCACGTAGGGAGGGCAATGGGTAGGTTTTTGCAAAAACCCGCAAAAACCCATCCGTTACAAAACCCATGACTGTAAGATAAATCCATACCTATAAATCTTTATCGGTGCAAAACTAAACTCATACCCATACCCGCCGGATACTCAAAACCCAATAGGTACCCACGGGTGAAACCATGTCAAACAAAAAATATTTAATCGAGACATCTTCATAAGTATATTAAGGTTTTTCAATATTTAAATGCAGGGAATAAGCAAATAAACATAGTCGATTGATTAATATAGCAATAAGAAATTCAAAAGGTACAATAGTAAACCAGTAAAACTAAGCTCGAAGAATTCTAACATTCAATCATCCAATCATATCGACACAAACGGGCAATCATACATCAACAATATTCTCATGCTCCCGGCTTATAATACTGAACAATAAGTATGCTTCATGTCTAATATTTCAAAGTGTTGCTAGATTTTTGGAGCCCCAATAGACACCCACGGGTTAAATCTAAAACCCGTACCCAACCCATAGCTTTATGGGTACCCATCCCCACGAACCTATGGGTATATATCTTCATCCATACCCGCATCAGTTGGGTACAAAACCCGTTAAGGCTCCGAACCCGTGGGTCCAATTGTCATCCCTAGACCCAAGGACAAGGGAGATCAATCCAGGAGCTAAAGTACGAAAATAAAAGTGTAAAGTTTTAAATTAGCTTAGCCTGAGTGAACAAAATTTATGGCGGCCAATTGAGCACTCGACTAGGCCAAAAATAGCCGGCTAGTTCAGGTGCAGCCACATCCATATATACATCAACCCTTTTGTTTCTCTGAAAGAAAGTATAAACCGCGCTGAACGTACGGACATGTTGGGCTTCTGGTCGATGAGTAATGGCCTCTGGTGAAGAACAACAGAAGAGAGATGAACAAACGGTCGGCCAGGTGAAAAATCTACGACCATGGTTCCTGTACTTGTGTTGAACCAACAATCATGCTACACCAGGTTGAGCATGCTTCACGCATACGAACTACTCAGTTTATACAAGTCAAGTTAATTTTAGTTTAAAAGAGTGTGACTAATCACGGTGAAACATGATCGATCACTCATAACATGTGGACACGGCTATTCGAATGATATTATTATGGGTGCATAACTTTACCTATCAGCCACGGTCCCATGACACTCTCTCTGTATATAATGTTGTGAATCCATTCATCTTTCTTTCTATATTATAGCACACAATGTTGGACTAATTGTAAGTTGCTTCAAGTTAATTCTTTTCTTCAATTCAATGTTTTTCTTGTTGCAACACATAAATATTTATCTAGTATATTCAAATTATACTAATACATGTAGTACATGGTTTGGAATTTATTCCCACTTTCCCAGCACGTAGCATATACATACGGTAGGATAATGTATTTATGCATCCAATCGCAGGAGGGTAAGACCGTAACAATTTGGGTTGAGTATATAGGTGCATGTAAAAAGGAAGAGCACTTTTATCATCCTGAAAAAAATACCTCGAGGTATCAAAAATTTATACTAAAATTTTTAGTATCTTAAGATACTTTTTTAAGGATGATAAAAAAACCTAAAAAGGAAACACATCACTTCAAGGATGCTGCTCAGACAGTGCTTAATGAACATATTGAGGTTCCAAGCTCACCAACTGCAAGTGAAAATTCTTCCGCTAATAGAACTATGAATCTTATATTCCATTCTATGGTTTACACCATGTATGTAGGTACGTACGTACGTCTGTATGTACAGATTCCACTCCAAACACCTGCTTATACAGAACATAATCTGTTCTATGTTATTGGAGTTAAGGTTTTCAAAATGTGTAACACCCTCGTCTTTTCGTTTCTGCTTATGTTTATAAGCCAAAATTTATTATTTCAACATTAAATTTGGATTTGATTTTAAGGTTTGTTCATTGTAGTCTTGATTTTTTATTCACTAAGAACACATATATACAAAATTTATTCACAATTTTTTTTAAATATGCTAACCCCCTTAGAAATCTCATGGCATTTGCTGCCTAGCGCCTCACTGCTAATTGAATTGTTATAGTTAATTAGTACATATCATGCATATATTCTCAATCTAAAATAACTACATGAGTTATCCGTTATTTTTCCGAGTCATGTAGTAAGAGGACAACATATAGATTGTCTTCACTTGTTGCAACATACTGGTATTTTTCCAGTTACTATTAACATGTGAGCTCGTAAAAAACCTGCAGTTAGTACATATATATAAATATAAAAAAAATTTATGGGATATTTTTGCAGTTACTATTAACACAGATGCTTTGTAAAAAAAAACCTGTTGTTAGTATATATAGATATAAAGAAAAAGTTTAAGGGATGGATGTTATCAATCTACTCCCTCCGTTCTTTTTTTTTTTGACGCCGTTGACTTTTTATCTACGTTTGACCCTTCGTTTTATTTAAAAAATTTATATAATTATTGACTATTTTGTTATGATTTTATTTGTTACTAAAAGTATGATTTATAATTTTGTATATTTAGATAAAAATTTTGAATAAGACGAAGGGTCAAACATAAATTAAAAAGTCAACGGTGTTAAAAGACGGAAGGAGTAATGAACTACTTAACCGTTTTTTATTTTTCAAGAACAAACCGTTTATTGAGACAACTTGGATGGAAGTACACCAGAGTAGTCGTGTCCTAATAAATAAACGTCATGAAAAGCTCACAACCTCATCATTTGCTTTTAATAAGCATAATCGAAACCGTTTATTAATAATTAAAAAAATAATTTATATATAAAAATTTGTATACGTGTTCAAAGTGATTTAAAAATAAACTTAAAAAATAAAACACATAAAATCCTAAATTTTATTTTAAGTTTAAATTTTGATTTAAAAGCATCGGCATAAGCGAAAATTTTGGCACATCAGTTTGACGACAGCCACGTACGCCTCCCATGGGCTGTTGGTGGTCCTCTGCACGTTGTGATGTGACGAGCTAATCATCATCATCAAACCATCAAAGCAATAAAAAAAAATTTCTTCCAAAGTACTCGTCCGTCTTAAAAAAAATACTTTTAGCATATGTCATATATATCTATATAGAGATATAAAGATTAACATAACTTTCGTTTTTTTAAATCTCATTATATTTGTGCCATACTTTTTTAAATCACGATACATTTATCCTGCACTTTACCATATTCTCTTATAATAATTACTAAGAAGTAAATATTTATGAAACAAATATAAAAAATTAAAAATAAAGTATTTTTAAGACGGATGATACAGCAAAAAGGAAAGAAAAAACTCATCGCAGATCACAACAATTGGGGCTTTATGGCTTTTCTCTTGATGGCATAGTATGATCATGATTACGTCCATTTTAGAAATAAAATATATTTTTATATAAGACTCTCTCCGTGTCCACCATTTGACCATCCGTCTTATTTAAATTTTTTTAATAAATTATAAAAAAAATTAGTCACACGTAAAGTACTATTCATGATTTATCATCTACTAAAAACAAAAATATTAATCGTAATTTTTTAAATAAGATAAATCGTAATTTTTTAAATAAGATAAATAGTCAAAACATTATAGGTAAAAAATGCAAGATTGGTTTGTTTCGAGATGAAGGGTGTATATAATATTAATTATAAATTTAATGGACGTTTTAAATTCTGAATGACCTATCCAGTTTTCCTTGTCCACTTTATCTAAACAGTATTTTCATAGGATTACAGAATCGAGATACATATTAAGCTACTGATTAATAACTAAAATAAATTATTAAAATATTACAAAAACGATCTATATCGTCTTGCGCTCGTAACATGCTACGACACCATACGGATTGAGATACGTAACAGGGAAACCCAAAATAAAAAGGGTAGAAAATCACGGAAAAAACAGAACTCGAAAAAGGCTCCCGTTTTTCTCTTTTTATTTAATTTTTTTTTCCTCCGAGTCCCCCCCAAATCAAATCCACTCCAGCCGTACCACCGGCCGACGCCGACGCCGACGCCGACGACGAAGCCAGCGCCGCCGCCGGAAATCCTCGGGCCAGCCAACCAACCACGCGGATCCTCCGGCCGCTCCTGCGCGCCTCCTCGACCGAAATCCCTACCCGGTCCGGTCGAATCGCGCCTTCGCCGCGATCCGCGCCGCCGCTCCCTCCGATCCGACCCCGCGATTCCGCCCTGATCCTCCCGCCGCCGCGCCCCCAGTAGGCGCAGCCTGCCTGCCGATGCAAGGTTCGTTGCGGCGGGGAGAAGAGTAGCCGTACCATGTTGCAGTGTCTGGAGGGGGTGAGGCAGCTCTGCGGCGTGCTACTCAAGTGCTGCGACCTCGACCTCAAGCAGCCCAGGGGGCTCGAGGACCCCGAAGTCCTCGCCAGGGAGACCGTGTGTACGTCCGCGCTTACCAGCTCTCTCCCTCCCTCCCTCCCGTGCGAGTACTGCACCTCAGCTGTTGATTGCTGACTTAAAATTGCAATTTAATTGTGTTCCCCTTCCCTCTGTTGGTCGCGCCGCATGCGTGATCGCGGCGGCATTGGGTGGGTCTGCTTGTGTGCGTGCGTGCAGTTAGTGTGAGCGAGGTTGAGGCGTTGTATGAGCTGTTCAAGAGGATTAGCAGTGCGGTGATCGATGATGGGCTGATCAACAAGGTTGGTGGGCAATTGCCCTGTCTAGTCGATTGAAAAGGATGCCGTTTGTTAGTACTATGATTCATATGTTATTATGGCCGTAATCTTGGTTGTGATCGATTTGGATTGGTACGGTGCAGGAAGAGTTTCAGTTGGCGCTGTTCAAGACCAACAAGAAGGAGAGTTTATTTGCTGATCGCGTAAGTCTCCATTGCCCACGGTTTGCTGTTTGACTGTTCGTACAAATAAAACGGGGCTTTACTTCGTTCCTATGTTATCACTATGAAGCTTCCGTTCAAGACCCTGTATTGATAATCAGAAATACACACCAAATACCTACTTGCACAGTTACTATTTCTTAGTCTTTTTGGGATATGTCTTCAGCCCTTCTATTAATCTTAATTTTCAAGACAATGTGATGATCTTATTGTGTAGTTTGAATCTCGAGCAGTTCTTGACATCCTGTGGTACATTTTTGGGGATAATAATATAACTTGCCTACTGTGAAAAAATTACTGTGTCTGTTTACATTTGAAGTCAAATTAATTATGAAATCAGTTTGGTTATGCTCTGCAGCATCTTGATGATGCTATACATGTCCAAAAGGTCAACAGAGAATGATCTTGCCACATAATTTGCTTCCTATTATCATCATGGTCTATTTCCCTCAACATTTTCCTTGTCTTGCAGGTATTTGATTTATTTGATACAAAGCACAATGGCATTTTAGGATTTGAAGAATTTGCCCGTGCACTCTCAGTATTTCATCCAAATGCACCTCTTGACGAAAAAATTGACTGTAAGTTTACACCTAAAGTTTTGGCATCTGTGTGTCTAGCTTAACTCCAAAATAGAGTGGCATGTTTGATAGGAAATCTAGTAATGAAAAAGATACATGCATGGCTGGAAATTTATAATGAATACTTTACCAGAATGAAACATATTTATATGTCAAAAGTGCTACTACCTATTATATTCTGTACAGGGTTCCTTAAAATTGCAGAATAGAACCAGCTTACTAATTGCACCAATATTAAATTTTTATACTAAGGGGAAAAAAATAAAGGTTACATAGGCATGTTTTAACTACTTATAACAACACTCATGTTTATCATTTCTTTGTATCGCCTCCATTCTGCTGGACAGATTATTTAATTGGGTACTAACAGTGGTTGACAAAAAATCACGATTGGACAAATTGAAAACTAGTAATTTGCATTTGGAAACATGTACTACAAAGCTCGTAGTTATATTCTGTGAATCTGTAATGGCAGCTATATCATATTCGATGCAATCCGTACCATCTTGTCCATCTGATTTCTGTTGAAAACATGTAATTTTTAGGAATCCTGTAACCGCATGTCATGTATCATGTATAGTATGCATTCATCATCACACCATGTGGAGTCAGCAAATCATATTTGAGTTAGCCGTCTTGATTACGTTATCCTCTGACATGTATTAGTCATTTGATTTTCTTGTCATCTCCATGAATATAAATAAGACAAAATGCAACAATAGAAACAGTTCACAATATCCCAGAGATCTTTTGGCTTAGTTAATCACCTGCATTCTATTTACCCTCCTTTTGGATTTTTTTATTTTTTTTGGTGTTGGTCCAAGGATGATCTTTCTTAGAAGAAACATTAATAAGGAGTGTACTTGCCCTGCTTTGTTGATAATGCATTGCTATGACCTCATATGTTTTATTAGCATATGTTACGGCCTTATATTTCTGTATCTCCTGCTTTTATCATCAAGTGTTGTATGTGAAAAGAAATTCTTGCCGTAACTCTATAATCTTTGCAGTTTCTTTCCAGCTATACGATCTCAAGCAACAAGGCTTCATTGAAAGACAAGAGGTACTTTTCTATTTAGTATGTAATGTTTCTCTAATAAAAGTCAGCATGTATTATGTGAAGGTAACATTGTAATCATGGCCACTTTACTTGAAAGACCTAGGCTGTGTTCGGCTGGTGTTTAACTTATGCCCTGGCACGGAAAACGTAGTAATAGATTAGTACATGATTAATTAATTATTAATTATTAAAAAAATATATTAATATGATTTTTTAAAACAACTTTCCTATAGAAAATTTTTGTAAAAAATACACCGTTTAGCAGTTCAGGAAGTGTGCGCGCGGAAAATGAGATGGGATATGTTAACTAGCGGCCCTAGTATTTTCTGATTTGCTGGAAAAATAACCAGTTGCCAACTTAATTTCTTCTGCAATACCTCCCCTCTCCCCGCTTTGCATTTTTACCCATTTTTTATGTGTTTCATTGTATTCTCTAACTAATGGCCACGTATCTTCAAATGCTATGAGACTAACCGAATTCAAGTGGTACTTGTAGTAACCTTCCTCCTTATGGTTACCCTAATGCCACTTTATGTAGCCACTAATAGCATAGTTTGAAGTTTCTATTAAGTGTAATCGATAGTTTGAAGTTTTTACTTAATGTAATCGATATATATGTAAAATATTTGTTCCATAACTCAGAATACCATTTGCCTTATGCGTATAATGTAACTGATATCCTATTTTTGTCATGTTAACATATATTTCTATTTTTGGCTATTAGGTTAAGCAAATGGTTGTTGCTACACTTGCTGAGTCGGGAATGAATCTTTCAGATGACGTCATAGAGAGCATCATTGATAAGGTAAACATGAGTTGTTTCCTTCAACATATCAATTTGGCCAATTTTGCCATATGTCATCTTTAATCAATCATGATGAGCATTATTTTCCCTTTTCTGTTCTGAATACAAGATTTTGCTCCTGATATGCTGATGTAGGCACTTCAACTTATACACTGAGCATATTGTCCTACAATGTACTGTATGACTTCAGCTAGTAGTGCTCCTTATTTCATTTATGTTGTTGATTTAGGTAATTCAACTCACAGTTAAGTCATAATGCCAAAGCTTGCTATTAACATCTTTTTCTGAAAGACAATCTTATATTACCACATTGTTAAACAATTAAAATGCCACAAAATTGTGTACCTGGTAACACAATACTTATATTTATATTTGGAGATGCCGCTGTATTTGTGATACTACATCAGTACTTCTAAATGGAATATAGTTATATGCACATATCATTGCAGCAGCTGTCTTATGTATATTTCTTATTTAATTTACATTATTGTTAGGTTCATCGTGCTTTTTTTGAAAAGTAAAATCTAGCCCTATTATAATAAGAAGTATCCAAGTGTCAATCTTCTATTTTTCTTTTTTTAACAAACGAGGTGATTTACAGAAATTTTATTATTAGTAGTCTAAAGTAGGACCTTTATCATGTATGGCATTTATAGTTTGTCATCTTTTTCTTCTGCATGGTACAGTGTTTAAACTTTCCATAAACGCAATACTTCTTAGTAACCCTCTGGTTTCTGGTAACTGAGCATTTATGTCACAAATCATGCATAGCCATATTTTTGTTGTTGGGCCAAATCTAGTGATGTGGCCATCCACAGGTTGTACTACATGCTTTGTTGCTACCTTTATATTTTACAAACTGCCACTTCTTGTGATTATATTAATCTGTTTATATTATTTTCTATGTTTCTGCAAGACATTTGAGGAGGCTGACACAAAACATGATGGGAAAATTGATAAAGAAGAATGGCGCAATCTAGTTCTTAGACATCCTTCTTTACTAAAGAACATGACACTCCAGTACCTCAAGTAAGATATGTTAAACTTGTTTGTGCATAGTTTTTCTATTTACTTTACAACTGATCATTTACATTTGTCTCATCTGGAGTTGTATCGTAAAACACTTAATTGTATTTTGAGTTATGGTTAAGATGAATCTGTAAGGCTCACAGGTTGCTATTGAGTGGCAGACAGTAGAGAATATCTGTGAAAATTTTCCCTAATCCCTAGTACAGAATCTCACTGTTAAACAGAATATGAAACCACATGCATTATTTAGATGATATTTGAATACAATGAAAATAGTATGATGTCCCAGATTCAACCAAGCGAGCTTGTGGTTGCCCTCTGATATAAAGGGATATATTATAGCATCATGTTGTCATTATTACATTTTACAGAGTTTGTCTTCCCATGGAGAGGAAGCAAAATTAATTTCATTATCGGAGGAGTGAATACAACAAAACTGTACATATTGTGGACAAACTATTAGTTTGTATTTCACAAAATTGCACATACTTTGGCATGACATTTTGAGGAACTACACATTTTTTGATTCCATTAAATATGATAAAACCTAACTGTGGAACCCACCTATCACTAGGACAGCCTGTCTAACTAATTAATTGTGGTAAATGTATAGTTTTCTAATAACTGTGCAAAAGTACATGTGTTTCACCAAAGTATTCTCCTACAGACATGCTATGCATGCATTTTTAGAGTGACCCTAATTTGTTGTCAAAAAATGTGGGCAGGATTATCGCCCTATGTGATGCATACAACGCACATAGCAGGTTTTAATATATGATGTTAGTTTAGGCCCAAAATGTATTACGATAAATGAAATAGATGATTTTTTTATGCATAATAACTCCCCTATTTTTTAATTTTCCTTGCATTGTCTTTTGGTAGGAATTTTCCTTCTATTTTCCCTCCAAATATTGGATTTTTAACTTCAATATTTAATCAATTTATGGTAAATTGACAGCCCCATTTTCAATATTTTTAATTTGTTCAGAAAAGTTGTAGTTTCGATGATTCCATAAAGTGATGGCTAATTTTGATTGTTTGTGTTCCTTAACTATTGGAATTTTTAATCAATTTATGCTAAATAACAACCTCATTTTAATCTTTTTTATTTTAATTTGTTTTAGAGTAGTTTGGGTGAATCCACAGAGTGATGGCTAATTTTGATTTTTTGTGTTCCTAAATATAACTTGAGAACTACTCGTTTTCACAGATATGTTTTTATCAATAAATAGTTTTACCACATTTCAGAAAACCTTGCATGTTTTGTTAAACTTAATCAGAAATCTGTACTCTGAAAAATTACACATGTTTCTCGCCAAGAGGTAGGTCCTGCTTGCATACATTGATTGCGTGCTAATAAATCCTCTCTTCTTAAAGCCCAAGACAAAGAAATGCAAGTAAATACTCTCGATTAATTCCTTTTATGTGGATCCAGTAATCCACATGTCAAGGTGGATTTCACATGTTATGCTTTTTGGTGTTTAACATGAATCAACAAATACTAAGTTTACTTCAACATTCTGCATTATGCATAGTTATCTGAAACTGCAACCGATAGTATTCAGATATTGTCAAGTAGCTGTATTTTTGTGAGATAGGCGCTTGTTTTTATTCAGTGTAGATCCTTTTGTCTTTCATCTTTTAGTTATTTTTTCTTTGGTTACTCCATTTCACAGACTTAACCATATCTACTTTGGACAGGGACATCACTACTACATTTCCAAGCTTTGTCTTCCACTCTCAGGTTGACGATACCTGAAATCCTGTGAAATTTCCCCCCACCAATGGAATATCAGAAGGTAGTCTTGCCGCTTTATGAAGCTTTGTTATGGTTAGTTCAGCACGTTGGCTGAAGCCATAAAGTCCCAAATATTATCACATCCTGCAGTTGAGAAATCAATCATTTCCAGATTGTTAATAATATATACATTTTGTTGCTTCTAGTCGGGAAGTCTGAAATCTTTCAGCCATTGATCGCCGTATCAATTTTCTTATTCCAATTTTCTGTTTTTCTTTCTGTTGGTTTATTGGTTAGTAGTCGATCTAATTGTTTGAGGATATCTTTGTGTATAAAGTCGGTGCTGTTCTTTAGTGAAGTGTAATTATTGCAGCAAGTTTTCTACTGTATATTGCAGATTGACTAAATATAGCAGGAATGCCCTAGTTGATTTAAGTCATTTACTGCCTAATTATCATCTAGTTCCATAAACTCGAAAACTGCATCTTTGGCCCCCAAACTTGCTAATTAGTGAATGCAGTCAAGCGCCGCCAACTTCTGGGAAGATGGTAGCTGTCCAACACAGGCCATTGTACCCTTTTTTGCGCCTTTGGTTTTCAGTTGGTTTGGATTGGCTATGCAATTAGACTAGATTGGTTGGGACTATATAATGATTAATATCGACTTGGACTGATATGGATTGTATGCTATGCGACAAACATAGCAGGTTGGATTTGGATTGATTTTCATTCCATCGGCACCCTTGATATTTAGGTGGTGATCGTTTGATTTTTTTTAAGGAAAAACCAAACAATATATTTGTAAACTAAAAATAATTTATAATAAAATTTTTATATATGTGTTCTTAGGGATTAAAAAACAAAGCTGGAAAATAAACTACGATAAAAATTTTTAAAATTAACTCTAAATTCAAGGTTAAAAATATAATTTTTATCTTATAAGCGAAAAGACAAGGTATCAATGAGCTCTCACCTACTACCGTCACGTTGAGCTGATGGATAGGTTAATGCATTATGCAGATTATAGATCACCAGATGGGCTGATCGCTCAGCATGGCCTAGGCATGACTGGGCTCGTGTCGAAATCTGTTGAGCCGGGCCTGCCTACGGGATGTACTGAAGGCCTATGCATGACTCAGTAACACTTAGACCATGCTAACCCGGTCCGAAGGCACTGTGGCCATCGTGCTTATTCAGTAAATAAGTATGTTATCTCACTCACCTCTTTGGTTTATGTGAATAAGTTTATTTTTTTCTCTTTTTCTTCGGGCTCTGTCTTATATGGCTATAATAAGTTTGTTTTACACAGGGGTGACTATAATAAGTTTGTTTTACACAGGGACGGAGCCAGCCTCATTTTATGGTATCAGATGACACCAATGATTTTTGGTCATCTCTATTACAAATTGATATTTCTAATGTGTATTTATAAAATAATTTAATAATATAATAGAGAAGACATCAATGGTGTTAAATACTAGTTTCGCTCCTGGTTTTACATATCTCTTCTCTTTGGACTAAGTTTTATATGAGTGAATTAAATCTATTATAGATACCTTAATAATTTTTTTATTTCCTACTAATTGGACTAGGGCACTAGGGCATGCCAGGCCGGCCCTAGGCACGACCCAAGTGTCGGACCAAACCGGCACGGGCACGAGTGCACGACACGTTGGGTCTTGGATCTTATGGCCATCTATAATGCAGATGGCTCTGTCGATCGACTCATCCTCCACCGCCGTCCCTTCCCTCCTCTCACTATGCTAACAGTCGCCATTGCTCCTGCCCTAGAGCTCTCGTGCCTGGTCATCACCACTGCCATGACACGAGCTCCTCTTCTGCCGTGTCATAACTGTTGTTGTTTCTCTTCTAATTAAAATCGAACACAACATTGGAGTTCTCTATGAAATGCAGATCATTTTCCCTCTGCATCATCGTTGTCAGAGCTCGTGACGATGGCAGCTGGGAATGAGAACTAGAGCGTCATGGCCGTGGGATCTCGACAATGACCACGGAGAGCTGGACGGTAGCAGCTCCAAGAAGAAGCCAGAGAATAAAAGAGAGAAATAAGGGGAAGGGAAAAAAGAAAAGAAAGAAAATTAAAAGAAATCTTATGACATGTCCCAACTATCATTTGGTGTAAGCTAGGTTGGTGGAGGTGCCATATGTCGGAATTTGGACATATCCTAAGAGCAAGTTCAGGGCATCTAAAGTTGCAATTTTCAAATTTATGGACATAGATATGTACTCATATTATATTATATACAATTAATTTTTGCTCCACACTTTTTGGATATTATTTCGTTCCTGCCATTGTTCTATTTATGTTTTTTATTTTTTGGTTTCCTTTTATATATTGACGGAGCTTTTTTATCATTTTTAAAAAGTAACTTAATGTACCAAGAATTTTAGTAAAAAAAAGATACAGTGCACCTGAAGATATCATATTTTTTACACTAAAAAAATATGATAGCTTGATGTATTTTTCTAAGCATGGTAAAAACAGCTCATATCGCTGAGTTTTCACTTTTCAGCTGGACCTAAGGTCAAACCCGATGGCTTGGGGAGCTGTTTGGGCGGCTCCTTGAATCACGTACGTTTTTTGCAGTGTCAAGCGAGTGAGCCCTTTTTGATGGGTGGTCAGCGCGATCGTCTTTTTGTGTTCTGACCACGCCGACCATGCACCTCAACACTACGCACGGACGGAGAAGGAGAAGAAGCCTGATGGATGACCAACCGCATCAAAAGCATGCCGTGTCACGAGCTCCAACCCTGTCTATTTGGTGGGTTATTTTGCGAATTCACAGCATAATTTAGGCCGTGTTCGGTTTGGGTTGTGGGTTAGGACCGGGGTAAGTTATTCGGTACGAAAAACGTAATAATAGATTAATACGTAATTAATTAATTATTAAAAATTTAAGAATAGATTAATATGATATTTTAAAATATATAAACAATTTTTTGTAAAAAAATATATACTGTTTAATAATTCGGGAAGCGTATGCGTGAAAAATGAGGAAATTTGGATAGTTAAGGGTATAGCCGAACGCGGCCTTAGTCACATATTATTCGCGGTTCCCGAATGTAAAAGTACTGAAAAATTAGATCAAACTAAAGTTTTCCAGGCTAGGCGCTCTGGTTAACTTGCACCGGGATGACAAATTATTTTGTAGACTGGGCAAGTGTAGACGGCTAATTAAGTTTATCATCTCACCAGCAGGGTCCCCGTAACATGCTCATAACTAATGGCTCAAATTTATCATATGTAACAGCTCCGCTAGCCGTTCCATACTTATATGGTTAATAATGTGGAGCCTTGTCATCTGGGCCGAGTTTAGAGGAGTTTTAATTTGACAACGTACGTACGATATTGTTGACGCTGAAAATAATAATCAACGGTCACACACGTAGGTCTGGGGATCAATCTTAGACCACTCCAACGCAGGATCTAATTCTTAGAGATACTGACCATGCCAGTCAGTTTGATCCTGTAACTGACAAGATATAACAAGAAAAACAGTTAACCCTGAAACCGCCATCGGTTGGATAGCCGATACCGTCCCAGGACCCTAGCCGATAGACTAGACGATCGGCTTTATAGGAATTTCATGATAACAATTATAAATATGCCTAATCAGCTAAGTCAGAAGCAGGATAAATATCAGATAAGCCAATCGGCAAGTCAATCTCGAAAGATCGGACCCAACCGAGACAGACTCAAGATCAATCGGCCGATCGGACCACTCTGATGTTTATCATCCGTTAAATTATCAGCCGATATAAGACTAAACATGAAATTTGTATGTAAACTGGAATGCTATACTAATTATTCGCATAAAACAATATCGCCCAATGGCATACGCGCTCACCCTAGACCTAGAAGATCGAACCTAATCGAGACAGTACAGATCTAAGCAACCACGTATGACATTAGATAAATATTATAGTATATGAATAATAAGATAGCAAAACAGCGTAATCCACCAACTAATCTACTAAACTCAACCGATCGGACAAATTTCTATAGATAGATTACACCAAACATACATAGGTCAGACCTAACCGAGACAGTATACAGTTCAACATAATATAACGATAGAAACATGAAGATCGATAAGTTTAACCAACCAATTGGCAGACTACTTAAGATAATGCTGGCTAACACTCCAGCAATAAGCCTCTACGAACCCTTGATTCAACTTGACAACATAGATCTATTAAACCAGATTGATCGGACTGAACCGAGACAGAATCAGGCTGACTAAAACGATGCTATTGGATCGAAAGAAGGAACTCGTAGAAACTTGAACGAATGCTAATACTACTTCTAATCAACGTAGATCAAAAGTAATAATAGAACTCAGCCCGCTGATCAACCAAGCAGAAGATCGGATTTAACCGAGATAGTCCTGTCTTAGTTGATCCACGGGTTTTGACGAACTAGAACTTACATTGCGAAGCTGACAAACCCCATGCCGAAAGATCAAGCAAGTCAAAGATTTGAGGCGATGCGCCAAGTTGAATTGATCTGAAGATATTTACAAACACCCCGAGCACCTATATTTATAGCCCCGGGAAACAACTAACCGAATAAGAATCCGCTACTACCTAACTTTACATTATTCGGACTCTAATTAAACAACAGAATCCTAAACAAACTTTGAGATAAACCTTAACTAAATTACATGAACTTATGGTTAAATACTGGACTTATCTCCAGGCTATGGGCTCAATCGGACTCCAATCCTTGTCCGATTTGGACTCTATCGGCCACAATCCCTTTGCGCCCAGCTTCCTGTTTCCAGCCGATTCAAGCTTCCTTGCCCGATTCGGTCTTTAACCATGTTTCACCCAATAACGCTCATTTACCAAAATCTGGCGTTAACAGATATCTTCTTATATAATCTTCAGAAGTTAGAAACTTTCATAAACAACACTCAACTTCTGAGAATTCGTAATGATAGAATCCTGAAAATGAACTTGAAGCCAGAAGCCGAAAACCCCACAATTTCCAAATTTTGAGAAGATGTCTTCTCACCAGCTACTTATCATAATCTTAATATCCCCAAATTAGACCCTATAGTATATTGGTTCCCCACCCATTATAGATGATTCACGTATGTAATAGCTAAAGATGTGGAATCGTTACTAATAACAAACTAAGAAAAAAAACATAAAAAGCCATTAGTAATGACTCAAGATGTGGAGCCATTACGAATAGGAAACCAAAGTAGGAAAAAAGAGCAAAATCAACCGCTTATCCTAGAAATCTAGCATAGATGCTCGAAGATGGATTGGGAAGAGGCATGGAAGAAGCTCCTTCGGGTTGACCTCCATGGTCGGTGTCGTTGCCATCTTCTTGAACTGGCGAGGGGAGGGAGCTATGGCAACATAGTGAGTACGGGGAGGCGCCAGATCCATTGCCTAGTCCACCTGGAAAGAAGGAAGGGGATCAAGTAGCATGGCAAAAGGACCTTGTACATGGGAAGGCGTTGTCATTGCCATGTAATGGGGAGAGGGAGTAACGGCGGTAAGCACAAGGAAGGATGGAGCAATGGCTAAGGGGGAGGGGGCAAGCGGGTAAAGGCAGGAGGAAGGGCTGGTGTGGTGCAGGTGGAGGACCAACACCGTCAATGTGGCCACCATGTTGGGGGAAACGAAGATGCAGCTACCACCGTACTAGCTAGGGAGAACAAGAATCAATTATCGACGCGCAATAGGTGCCGTGCTAGGGAGAGACGGTTGGCCTCTACTCTAGACACACATATATACGTAGTAGAAAAAGAAACATAAATCCTATGAAGAGAAACAAGAAAAAACTCATGTCAATGTGGCCACCATGTTGGGGGGAAATGAATTAAGATGTAGCTGCCACCATACTAAGGAGAGCAAGAATCACTTATCGAGCGCAACGGGCGCCGTGCTAGGGAGAGACGGTTGGCCGCCACTCTATGACACATATATGTAGAAAAAGAAACATAAATCCTATGAAGAGACACAAGAAAAAACTCCTTTGATAATATGTGATGGTGATTTTTCAATGATTATATAGTTGTGTTGTATTTTTGGCATGGTATATTTACCATATTAAAACAAACTATACAAGTTGAATAATCTAAACTTAAAATCCTATGTACGCCACTGCTCGTTCACCGAGCTCGAGTGGAGAGATGGGAGATACGTGGGGAGCAAAGGGGGAGATGGAGTGATGACAGAGAGGCCGAGCTTAGGTTGGGATATGATGAGAGCATAAGGGTATATTCAATACAGAGTGCTAAAACAGGTACTTAGAAAAGAGAAAATGTTAAGCACCTTGCATAAGAGCTTGGTGTTTCAACACAGGGGAACAAGCTGATGCTTGATAGAGTATGTGTCCGTGCTTATTTTTCATTACGTGTAAGTAGTTGTAATGCTCAAACGTCGATGCTAGAGAAAGCAACATCTTCCTGATATAAGTGTCGTACAGTTACGATCTAAAAGAAAAAGAACCGCCTTTTCTCTTAAGCATCCATGATCCATCTAAGCATCACGTTGTGGATGCCTTAAGGAGATTTGGCTCGGGTGAGGAGATGAGAGGATAAGGCCTTTTTAGGCTGAGGAGGGACCATCTGTAACGTCTCTCATGCGAGCTCTTACAATGTGCTAACATATTCACATAGTGACTCTTAATCAACATATTATTTGGCTTGTTTCTTCATTTGTTCGCCGGTTTGTCACATGCAACATATGTGCTGTCTCTCTCACATAATCAACTCTCTCGTCGCATCAAATTTCATCATATATGACAAGCTATTAATTACCATGGACATTAATTATAATTGGGAATACCCTTGATAAGGAGCCTAATTAATGAACTCAAGTAAAACAGCCCATGTGTATGTTTAAAATTAAAAAGAGGAAAAATCTCGAGCCATATCATACAACTATACAAGTAGTTATTAACCAATATATATTTGATGTCAAACCATAAATCAACTAGACAAATACATCACTACGTTTCGTGAATATATATATATGTAACTCTTCACCCCATGCATATCCAAGCATGCATGCTGAAAACTGAAACGACTGACAGTTTCTTTCTCTTACAAAGCAAACACGTACACAAATATATACGTGGATTAGTAGCACGTAAAACTTCAAGTATAAACTAATGAACCGCCGGTATATATGTATGTATGTATGTATGTATGTATGTATGTATGCATGGATTCTTGCACGAGGCAGGCAGGCACTCTCAAGTGAGTCGAGAGATCAGCTAGTGATGAATGTTTGGATTGTTGGAATGGTTGGAGTGAGTGGATCCATCCATCTTCGACTCCCTCTCGACGTCCGGCGCCGCCGCCACCAGCCGGCGGCCACCGTGCTGCTGCTGATGGCCAATCAGCAATGCAGCAGCAGCCTCCTTGTCGTCGTCGTGCAGTGGCCTCGTCGCCGCCACGCCGCCGCCGCCGCCGCCGGGGCAGTACGCCGGCGCCGTGGCTAACAACAAGATCAGAACCATTATTCCCATCACCACCAAACGAGCCATGGCACCTGTTCCTATGTAATATTGTGTGTTTTGTGGCTTGTAGTTTGTGTGTTGTGTGATTCTGAGACAGATTGTGTAGTGCAATGAGGCTATATATCTATGGCTTAGGATGTATGCATGCATATTTATAGAAGGAGAAATAATGTAACTGTGCATTACATTGCATGCATCTACACTAGTGAGAACTTGACGAGGAAATATGGTATGTCAAGTTCGCACTCTTTACAAAAAAGCTAATTAATAGCTTAGCGATCAGCAAAAATGGTAACACGACGACACGATGACGTAGCGCGTGTGATGAGATCGAGTCCAAGTGGTGTATTAGCGTCAACACGCTCGTGCCAACTGCTTTAATCAGTTTACTACAGTAATATATAATTCTTTCCAACAAAAACTACATTAATATAATTAATTTGTGTGCTTTTACCCCCTAGTGTTTCATAATGTTCAGGGGCGGAGCTACATAGGCACAGTGGTTCACATGAACCCGGTTAAAAAAAAATATAGTTAGAGTTGTCTATTTTCACCATATAGGCATCGCTTCTAATCCAAACCTAGGCACCTGTAGCAACATAACCTTAATTCCAATGACTAAAATATAAATGAGTGGTACTCCCTCTATATTTTTATGTATGACACCGTTGACTTTTAGAATCACGTTTGATCATTCGTCTTATTCAAAATTTATATCCAAATATACAAAATTATAATGCATAATTAAAGTTTCTATAAATAAATCATATTATAACAAAATAATTAATAATTATATGATTTTTTTAATAAGACGAAGGGTCAAACATGGACCTAAAAGTCAATGGCGTCATATAAAAAATATTGAGGGAGTACCTCTTTATATCTTATTGTAGCTCCACCTATAATCCTGTTATATACTATATGTTTACTACTACAGAATCACCAATATATATAGGTGATGGTTGATAGGCGCTAATTCATTCAAAATCAGTATCTATTGGATCATTTTCCGTCTATGCGGTATGGAAAAATATGGAAGCATTACCTATATAATGAAATATAGGTACGGTATCGGTTTCGGCCCCATACATAAATTAATCGACCCTATAATATATGTGCTAGTTCAAAACACAATCCGATAATTATGAGCTAGGGCACCGACGGACATTGATGTTGTTTTGGGGATGCCAGTTGAAAATTCAGCACCCTTGATATGTTATCAACTGACAGCTAAGTGCTTTTCAGTTTTAGTGCTCTTAACTCCTATATATACACTCAATCCACTACGTAATCTGATCATTCTATTGTTAATTTATGATTTCTTAATTATGTTTTGAACAAAAAAAATTATGAGCGCATGTCAGCCCTTCCATTAATCCTTTCTCTTTTTCTCTTTTCTTTTATTTCTATGTATTTTTTACTGTCCACCAATTATAATATATTACTCCTATCAAGGTTGAGAAGATAGATTTTACCTGCATTCTAGGTATTTCCTCAACTTATTTATTTGCTTCATGCAAATCCCTAAATCAATCAAATGCGTAAGGTATAGTAAAATACTACATGAAAGACAAAAAAGGCAAGCACACTAGCTTGTCTCTCCATGATCAACTGTGCATGCAAAGACATACCAAAGGGGCAACATCCATAAAAAACAGGGGCATATCAAAACAATAAGTGGATACTTAATTTTATTTTTTAATTAAAACAGTGAAATCTCTATGGTATATATTTGTAACACCCCAGACCATTTGAAGCTTGTTAGTAGTGTGTGTTTGACCTATGTGATCTAGAAGTGGAAGTGCAGTGGTGGTTTAATACCACCTTGGAAGACGAGAGCCTGCTTATAAGCCTTGGTGCTTCAACCATGATATCCACGGGTTAACCCTTTTACACGAAGCGAGGACAAAAGTATAAGCGGGATACCATGCAAACGTTGGTCCGCTCAACGTGTAGAGCGTACTAATACGGATTTTAGAGTCAGAGTATTACAATTGGTATTAGAACATAAACCTCTGTTATATGATACATGTGCGTTAGGCCATGGTTTGCACCAGAGGGGAGCCAAGCCGTGTAAACGGTGAGCTACCGCTTAAGAGGGGTGAATGTAACACCCCAGCCTATTTGAAGCCTGTTAGTAATGTGTTTGGCTTATGTGGCCAAGAAGTGAAAGTGTAGTGGTGGTTTAGTTACCACCTTGAAAGTATAGTAGGTGGGTGAGGGTCTGCTTAATAAGCCTTGGTGCTTCAACTATGATATCCCCGGATTAACCCTTTTACACGAAGAGAGAACGAAAGTATAATCGAGATACCATGCGAACGCGGGTCCACTCAACGTGTAGAGAGGATTAATGCGGATTTTGGAGTCAATATGTTACAATATTCAATTAAATTAAAAGTAGCCAAATAAGTTATATACCTGTAATAAACATATTTTACTTTCGAACCTTGAATATTATTGTTATGAGAAACAAAGTTAAATATGTTTTTGAAATTCCAAATTATTCCAAAGAAGTCCATTATAAACTGAAATGCAAGCCATACTGTTTTCCCCTTCAGTTTGTGAGATGCAATATAATTAAAAAGATGGAATATCACTGGAATGATTTTATAATTGATCACAAATTTTCATGTTAAGACACTAAGGAACTAAATATTATTCCCTGTAATGGACTAATTGCCATCAAGAGCATAAACATATATATTCAGACAATTTAGATAACTCGCATAATATGTTTAATTAATTATCGCATAATATGTTTAATTAATTATCTCAAATAGTTCCAAATGATTTGGTTATATAGACAACATACATAATCCTATAAATCATATTAAGCTACATGTTAGACCGTCTGTTAATCAATAGGCAACAATCTTGTATCTCCTATCTATCTTTCCTCTCCACACCATAAAAAAAAATCCTACGTGCCATATTCTCACAGACCCTGGGGTCACACCATTGTTCATAACCTGTAGTATTTAATCAATAATAATTGATGCTACTACTTACGTACGACCCATCCAGGATTACATAGCTAGAAATGTTCTTATTTTGAAACTTAGATCGAAACACAATAAGTGATTGTCCACAAAGTTGTGGTTCACCCTGAGAATTAAGATCATCTGCGCAAGATAGCGCTTGCAGCAATTGGTAGCTACTATCTTCATCTCCAAAAGACTTTTTTTTAAATCTTATTTGCTTTGTTCCATGAAGACTTTATTTTTGAGAAACTATTGCATCGAGTTTGGTAAAACACGAGACAAATGTATTAAGATTTAAAAAATACGTAGTGAACATATGCTTTGTGGTTCGAAAAAATGAAGGACATTATAGTCTTTATAACTTTGTATAGGTACTAGCTAAATGCTCATGCGTTGCAATGGGATTTTAATAAAAGAATTTGTCAGACGTATATGAACTTGTTGAGTTAAGACTTGCGCAAAAAGTGACTTAAAATTATTGACAACGTAATTGTGCATATGCGATTATAATTAGCACGTCATAATCGTATACACGAAGCGTCATTGTGAAAGTAAAAACAAAGAGCGAATCACTGGCTGGCTAGCTATAGGTTTGAACCAATATTTCGTTGAACATACGCTAAGAAAAAGAGAAAAAGAGAAAGAAATGGTGCTGCCGGATTTTAATAACATATTAATAATATTTTTAAATATAAATTATTAGACTTTTAAATGTTAAATGTTGGCCAAAAGAATAAAAGCCCAATCAAATATCTAACCTAATCTAACCCAACCCACACCTAACCCCACCCCACCTGCTCTCTCTCCCTCAACTCTCTCCCCCACTCTCTCCCTCACACGTGGCAGCGGCCCAACAGCAGGGACGGCGTGGCTCGCCAACCGAGAGCGATGATGCGGCAGCGGGGTAGTAGGGGAGGGGGCGGTGGCCGGGTGCAGCGGGGGTGTGCCGTGAGGGGCTGCAGGGCAGCGACAGGATGGCGCGAGCTCTGACGCAGCGGGGGAGGGGGGCGACAGGCGGGCGCAGTGGGGCAGTGGCTGGGTGCGACAGCGGGGCGGCGCGAGCTCCGGCGCGGCAAGGGGCTGTGTGGCGGCGACCGGGTGCAACGGTGGGGTGGCACGAGCTCCGGCGAGGCTCGGGACGGCACGCCTCCCTCCACCGGCGTCATCCTCCCTCTGTCGGCCCGTTCTCCCTCAGTGCAGTACTCCCTCCTCTCTCTTTGTAGCATTTTTAGGGTCTACATCTTATTGGCTCTAGATTCACTCTCACCCACATTAGAGTCGTCTTTTTAGTATGTATGGTATAGATATATGACATATATTAAAAATAAAGTTTTTTTCAGGACAAACGAAGTAGCATGTGTACGTTGTGCATGCATATAGTCAAATAAAAACAGACATTTTCACTTATGGTTCCTATCTACGCAGATGTTTCGCAGCTCGTTCTTCTTGCCTTTGATCGATAAAGCTCTCTGTCCTGGATGATAGATGCTGTCGTAGAGTTAGAACTTCATGTACTTCTCTTACAACTTCGCTCCATCCTTCCGTAAATATTTAACGTCGTTGATTTTTTTATATATTTTTGACTATTCATTTTATTAAAAAATTACATAATTATTAATTATTTTTATATTATTTTATTTATTGTTAACTATATTTTTATGCATATATAGCTTTACATATTTGACAAAAAAATTTGAATAAGACGAATAGTCAAATATTTATAAAAAATTTAATGGTGTCAAATATTTAGTGACGGAGGTAGTAATTTTTATTATTAGTCAAAGTAGCCTCCTTTGTATAAAAATATGTGTTTTAATTCTCCAAGAATGTACGACGATGACTTAACAGCTAGCGTTTGTCCTGCTTTAGACTAATTAATAACACACGCATGAACCACGAGCTGATTAACATTTCATTGGAATCTCTCATCTCATGATGATGTTTTTCATGCCTTTTGCCGACATGCTTGCTAATGCACACCTGCTGACCTGCATGCCCATTTCAGTGTTTTCTAGCTAGCTTCCACACACATGCATGGAGTCAATGATAATGGCTTAACACATTATCTAAGGTGGTAAATAATTCCTTTCTCATTGTTTTTGGGTGGAATTGCATGCCAATTTTCAATGGCAACGTGAGTCAGGCTGCCGGATTAGGAAGGAATTTGGGTGGAGTTGTGTGAGATGGGACACAAAGGCATGCATCTTATGGGTTGGAGGTGATTTTCTGGGTGTTTTATAGAAAAAAAACCAAACATCATATTTGCATACACAAAATAATTTGTGAATAAAAAAATTATATACGTATTTTTAGCGATTTAAAAGCCAATGCGAGAAAATAAATTTCGGTAAAAACCCTAACTCTTTCTTTCTAATAAGAATGACATTACTATTAGATTTATTATTAAACAAACTATTGTAGTACACAACTCGTTAATTATTTGAAATAACTAATTTTCAGAAATGCTATTGGTTAAAGTAGCATCTCAAAAACTTCGCCGAGTTCCAAGTGCAGCTATATCTCGTAACAAAGGGAGTTTTATATTTTTGCGGTCCCTACGTGGTTGCAAGTCCAAATTGTGTATCAGTAAAAAGTATGTTGATTTCTAGGTGCAATGTCCTGAAATCTTTTCTTTTGAAAATAGAGTGCCTTCTTTACATGGCCATGGCTCCAAAAATTTCTGCTGCCAGTGCGGAAGATTCACGCAATTCTTGGTCCAATATTTCAGTTCAGATTGGCGCATTCACTTTTACTGTGAAGCAAGGAAAATTTGATCGTGTTGAAAACTACAGATAATTAAGTACTGATGGTATTATACTTAGCAATTAATCTGTGCAAGAAACTAGAGAAGGGATAACAAATTTCTATGATGGACGGTTCCAAATAATTAATGCAACTAGACCGCTCAGTTCGGATTGGACTTTTGCTGGCCAAGTATTTGGCTTTGTTTATTTTGCGTGGCTCTGGTAATGCATGATTAATAGTGTATCAGCATTAGCAAAAGCTATTAGCTAGATTGTTATATTATTTTCCTAGCTTGGACCTAGCGAGGAGCGACGTGTGATATGTACAGTGTGTTGCAACTTGCAAGTTTTGAGCGTTAGTCTCAAATCAAGCTTCAGACAGTCTAACAATTTAATTACTTCGGTACACCAACAAACTCCCATATATGTCTAGGCTATATATTTATCGATATAAAGGTTAGATATGGCTAAACAAATCTTTTAGGGTGGTTCACCGTAACAATGACAAGTCTACGTAATCCAAAGTAAAAAAATACTCCCTCCGGTTACTGATACACGACGTTTTGGACGATGAACTGAACTAACTTTTGCCTAAGATTGTTTGTCCTAACGTCAAATATTAAAGATCGGAGGAGTATATGTTTAAGGGTGATCCAAAAAATAAAACTTGATAAAAAAGGGGCCTAGAGTATGATCTATCCTAAACAAAATGCTGATAAAAATTAGCTAGATCTATCCTTTGTTAGATGTAGATAAGAAATTATCTGATTTTTATAGCTATTTTATGATATAAATAATAGAATTAACTATTATAAAGCTAAAATTATACTTTAGATTTATATATAGAGGGGGTTATCATTTTGCCTTTTTAGGATAAAGACAATAACATATTTGTAAAAATATAATTTGGAAAGAAAAGCAAAATCTTTATATACGTGTTCTTAACTGTATAAAAACAAAGACTAAAAATAAACTGCTATAAAAACCTCCAAAATCAAATCAAAATTTAAGTTTGGAAATTTAAAATTTGACTTATAAGTATAAACAGAAACGAAAAGAATGAGGGTGAGAAACTTTTTTAACAACAACACTGTATAGCGGTTCGGAAAGCACGTACGTAAAAACCAAGAATTAATCTGGATAAAAAGAATGCGTCCTAATTGGGCCAATCTTTCAGTCAACCACTCAACCCAAACCGGCAAAGTTAACTTTTTACCACTCTTTTACCACTCTTATTAGTGAGTGGTAATAAATTTATTGCTTTTGCTTAAAGTGTTGCGAGAGTAATTAAACTACATTCATAATGAATAGCAAATATTTTTTATCTTTAGTTTTTAAAAAATATTTATAGGACTATATTTTCATTTTAAAAAATTACAAAACTAACGTCCTCGCGCCCAACCAACGAGCGCAGTGTTTAAAACACCTTGTTGGTCGTGGTTGTCGACGTGGCAAACGGTAAATGGGCCGCGAGCGACGGCCATTAACAGGAAGCGGCAATTTTGCAGCCTAACCATAGCGGCAATTTTGCAATCTTTTTAAATGAAAATATAGTTCTGGAAATAAAAAGTTCGTTAAAATCCCCAGCCCAAAGCCCACACATGATGTGAGCCCAAATACTCTTTCCTCACATGGTGCGCTGCGCGTGTCCCCAACTCAAGTGCACGCCGCCGCCGTCTTTCTCCTCCGTCGCCGGCCGCCGGCCGCCTCTTCCGAGAGCGACCAACAGCCACCTGCTGCTATCACTCTCTGGCGTTTCCTAACCTCAAAGGTGCATCTGGTCTTCTCCTTCCGCGCCGCCGCCGCCCCACGGCTCGTGCCCCTCCCAGTAACAAACGGGAAGCTGTTTCTTCTCGATGCTCCGGATCGCCTCTCGCACGGTGAGAGCAGAAAAATAAATGTTTTTCTTTCCAAAGATTTCAATTTTTCTCCGTTTACCTCTTCGAATCTGCCTCCTTTTCTTGCCCATTGGGTTGCTTGGTTCCAAGAACCAGAAAAAGTTTCGTCTTTCGCTCCAATTTGCATTTCATTAGTGCTTCTTTTGTCTCTCTCGATGTAGGGTTTGCTCGGTAGGAGGAGATGCTACAGCACCGCCGCGAAAGGCGGCCCCTCGATTGCCGGTGTAAGCGACATCATCGCCGTCGCCTCCGGGAAAGGCGGCGTCGGCAAGTCCACCACTGCAGGTTCTTTATTGTTTCACCGTTCATTTCCACATTTAACTCTGTGTGAAGTAGAGATGGAACAAGGCTTGCCCAGGTAGATGCCAATGATTGAAATGCATAATTTCTGCCTTTTACAACCAATGTAACGGCAATCAAGAAGAATTTTGTAGTACATGCTCAGTAGGCATGTACCGAAGTCCGAAACTGTACTCAACCAAATTCAAATGAAGAAAAAGAAGATTGTTTTGTGATCTGTTAGTTCAAAAAATTTCCCCTTATCCTTATCGTTTGGTTTCTTGCAGTTAACATTGCTGTAGCGCTTGCCAAGAAGTTTCAGCTTAAGGTTGGTCTGTTAGATGCTGACATATATGGACCATCCATTCCCACAATGATGAATCTCCATGCGAAGCCTGAAGTAAGTGAAGGTATCTTGCTGCATCACTCTCAAAACATGCAAGGACGTACATTTAATTTTTCTTCTTCTTAATATTGGATGCTAGTATGCTCCAATTCTTAGCTAGCTTTCTTACCCTTATTTTTGTGTTTTCTTTCTTTCATACTTTTGGGTATTTGTTAACTACTGAACATGTGTTATTTGTGCAACTGTCATGTGTAATGTGGATCTATATGACTCAAAATAAACCAGAAAAATTTAATACATATTGACTTAATAGTTAATACTATGTTATCATAAACCACAAGTCAAAATTCTTCAGAAAGCACTGAAGATAAGTCTGTCATTGAAAAAGCTGTGACTGTTTATTGCTATATAATATCATTGTTGGTAGTTCTCACTGAAGAAGTAAATTAAGGTAATTTATACATATTCAAATATTAATAAGTATTTTTTAAAAATAGTTAGTTTGCAAACTCAATTCATCAGGCAAATAAAACCAAGGTTTGTCAATGCATTTCTTTAACTAATGGCGTTTTAGTTTGCAACTGAACTACACTTCTAGTATCGTTGAGTTAAGTGGCTGGATTAAAAATATCAACAGCCACAACTTGCTATTTCAGTAGTTTTAATTCTGTTGGAACTAATTGCAACTTATTTAGGTCTGGGAAAACTCACGTTTTGACCAGATTTGAGCTTAAATTGAACTCAAGGAATCTCTGATGGTGACAAAAGAATTTGTTTTTATCACAGTTGTACATATGTATATTGACTCACTCTAAATGAAAGGGGGAAAATGCTGGGGAAATGGCTAGCATAATATACCTGACTAAGGGAGGAGCGCACATTGGAACCTGAAACATAGAGAGACTCCTTTCTTATTCCATTGCTGGAACATAAACAATAAAGATCCATTATTATATAGATGGAGGATGCCTTCACCTCTAACAAACTTATCAATTAACAAATATTCCCAGAGATATCCAGATGACCCAATGTTGTCTGATCGGCCGATCGGACCTGATCGACATGGCACCGATCAGGTCGATCAGGACGATTAATCGTCGATCAGCCCGATTAATCCAGGCTGATCGGTACAGTAGTGCGGTATATTTACCGGAACATAACAATTCTATATACTATTTAGTATGCACCATAATATGCAACGATAGAGATATTATTTGAGGGTTAGATGTACTTACCTTTGAGGGAAAGAAACCCTACAAATAATGGGCCGGCCCAACTAAAATTCTAAGTGACAAAAGATTTTCTAGGCTGGCCCAAAACTTCCTGATCGGCCTGACCGTTTGGAGCATCTGATCGGCCGATTGATCGCTCCTGATCGCCGATTAATCGTACGATCAGAAACCTGATCGGCCTAATCGTTTAGAATGCTCTGATCAAGGTCAGGGGACCGATCAGCCCGATTAATCATGATTAATCGGACGATCAGATAACATTGAGATGACCAGATGAGAAACACGTCATGATAACCTACCTGATTATCACATATGCATGAAGCTTCCTAATTATGAGATTATCTTCCAAACAACTCAAAATTGTGAGATCCTGTTGCATGCTGCCCTCCTGGCTGTGCTTTCCCCCAGGTCCATGTCTATTACAGTACTCAATCAAGTTTGTGTCATACTTATTCAATTACTCAATCAACATTGTGTCATACTTATTCAATCTTGACTTACTTAATGAAGAAAGGTTTATCCAGTCTCTCACTGCATATGCATCAGAACACACACATTGAGTTGTGTAATGAACATGGTAAGGAAGGGCCCTTAGGCCTAGTTGGGCATTCCCAGACCTAAATGGTACAAAAAAATGTGATGGATTCAACCATGCAAAAAAGGGGAGAAGATGGTGAGACAAAAGACTTATTTATTCCTTGGTTGCTGAAGAAGACAACCTGATCCTTGTATATAAGGGATGAATTGACTCTTAGAAACGTCTTTCTACGGTTATACCTTTGCTGATCCCATCTCTAAAACAGATAACCCACCCATGCTCACTGTATGAGCAGTAACCACAGGCCCATAGAAAGGCGTGGTTGCTGTACCTTTCCTCCATCATGCCCCCTAATGGGCTTTATATGGCATTGTTTAGACCTTGAATTCTTGATCTCATTGCAAATATATCTACCAGATATTTTGCTAGTGTTTGCTATTTCTCCATTGACTGAGTGTAATCATTTCCCTTTTTTGTCCAGATATGAAGATGATTCCAGCTAAGAACCATGGAGTACAATGCATGTCCATTGGGTTTCTTGTTGACAAAGATGCACCAATTGTTTGGAGAGGTCCTATGGTTTGTTTTTTATGTGCTTCTATTAAATTCCCATTTTTAGTGTTTATACCTTAATGGGACGTGTATTTTTCGTCTAAAGTTTTTTTTAATCTTTTTTATGGGAGGTTCTTTTGTTTTTTTTTTGAAAGAATGGGAACCTTTTCTCTTTTCATTGCCCATTCTTAGTTAATGTAAAAAACATCTGCAAATATGTACCATTGGAAGAATGAAAATCAATATGGATGTACACTACTGCAAGTCATACACATGATTTAATTTTCTTCCATAACTTAAACTGGAATTTATGGTTTCTCAGCCCCCACCTACTAGCATTATGATGTGCACACATAAAGCACCTTGTTTTTTTTTTTTTTGCTTAGCAACAAGTTCATCCATATGGTTGTTACTGGAATATGGGTTGCTTTCTGTAATTTTTGTATCTTCAGGACAACAGTGTTGGTAGGATTAGAAAGGGCTACTAGATGTCGACGTTTTCTTTACCATTTCATTGCACATTTAAGTTCTCTCTATCGATACTTCTATGTATTGAAATGACTACTTAAAATTATTTAATTTTGCCTCTGAAAACTTTAAATGTTTCATGTTGGCTAATTCCATTGTCACAGTTCTTAAAGCGTCGCCTAGGCGTCTGAGCGCTGTCGGGAAGTAAAGCATTGCCGTCGCCTAGTGGTCTTGTTGACGTTTTGTCTTATTTTCATATTCCAATTGAAAATATAATTATCATCTCTAGTATGCCTCTTGTGCTCATGTGTGTAAGGTGTCACCTTACACTCGCCTTAAACGCCTAGGCGTTGTCTAGGCAATTGGGCGGGGGTGGGCCGCTTTGTCGCCTTAAGAACACTGTCTGGTGCAATACCACACCATGAATTGGTATTATTATCTCAGGGGCATATCTGGTGAACATGGTTTAAGTGTTGAAAATGGTCCAATTTTCTTGAAATTTAAACTGAATTCTAAAAAAAATAAAAACTCAGCTATTGATGGATTTTTTGCTTTTGCCTATGCAAAATTTTAGAAACAGGTTCAATCCTTCTTGTGAGATACTCCCTCTGTCCAGAGTTGTAGCCAGAGCTGTAACAGAGGGAGTACAAAAAAGACAAACTGGATGTGCATAGCAACAAAAGTGCACTGTTGACATCATTAGCACTCTTTTTTATTCCTTTAGTTTTGCAATTGTTTGTGAAATTTCGTTTGAATGCAAAGGCACAAGTCACACAACCGCACCTATGGCTGTGATTTCTTGAGAATTTTGTAGAACTTTGTACAATTTTTAAGGAATATGCACGTTTCATCATTAGGCCTTTTATCTCAGACATGCCATTGATAATATGTTTATCTAGAAAAAAATATTGTTTCATGCTTCTATTGTGGTCTATTGTTAGGAAAAATTTATGTTCCTTATACTACAATGTTTGTTGGTATCAGGTAATGAGTGCTCTTGAGAAGATGACAAAGGGGGTAGCCTGGGGTAATCTTGATATTCTTGTTGTTGATATGCCCCCAGGCACTGGCGATGCTCAGCTATCAATTTCCCAAAGGCTTCGATTATCTGGTAACTAGTATTTATATGTCCGCCTGTTAAGTTTGAAATGATGGTTTTCTATAGCTTTTTTAGTATTTCTTTTACATGTTTCTGCAGGTGCTCTAATTGTTTCAACTCCTCAAGATATCGCTCTAATTGATGCTAGAAGAGGAGCAAATATGTTCCGTAAAGTTCAAGTCCCTGTAAGATCTGTTTGACTTACGTATTGTGATTTTTGTATCTCTTTATCGGATCATTTATTGATCCTATCATATTGCAGGAACTAATTAAGCTATAAATATAACTTTATTTATGTTGAGCAATTTGCTTTCCCCCACCCCAACCCCCCCTCCCCACCCACCCACACACGCACACACAAAAAAGAGGAAAAAATATTTTTGCCTAATTCCATTGCATGCTATTGCTATTATACTAGATGCATTTCGGTTCTTGTCGATCCAATGACATAAGGCATCATTCCTTTATGACTGAAAAGTAACAAGCCTCCATTTGATGCCTGTATGGATGTACCATTCCATAATTTTGTCCGTAATCTTCCCAGCATGACTCACTGAAGCATTTTGGCAGATTCTGGGTTTAGTGGAGAATATGAGCTGCTTTAGGTGCCCAAGATGTGGTGAGAAGTCTTACATTTTTGGGGAAGGTGGGGCTCAGAGAACTGCAGAAGAAATGGATATGAAATTGGTCGGTGAGGTAAGAGAAATCCAACATAACTTCTTAGAATTGGCATGAAGTTGTGGACCTCTTCAACTATTCGATTGTGAATTTATGACAATCTGCACCTAATGTATTTTTCTGTGAGAAAAAACGTACAGTTTTTATAGAACCTTACTGTTGTTTTCATATCCAAGGAAACAATCTTTTTTATGAACGCTAAAGGCATCGTTTTCTCATGCTCTTGTTGTAGACGTACTTGTTTTATGCTGTTAAGGAACTTGGCCATTGTAAAATATGTATTGTGAGTTCTATGTTTGCACAGTGCTGCTGATTGAAATTGACTGAAAGTGATGAATATATCTAGATTGATTATTAATCAACATCGTATTCTGCAACTTTATGGTTGCTAAATAGTTCACTATATGATTGTGTCCACTGACATTTGTTTTTAATACTTATTATTCTTAATTTTGAAATGCAAAACAGATGCTGTAAGCACTTATAGTTATGACAATAAAACTTAGCAAAATTTACGCTTGTATTGTTGAAGCATGTAAAATAATAGGACTGGCTGCCTGATGTGACCACCCTTATTAATATCTTAGGGTAGGGTAAAGCGTTTTTCTTTCTTGATTTTTCCTTCCAACTCAATGTCATGCAAGAACAGACTCGCTAGTTGCTACTGAGTTTTCTAGGTTTCTTATGGTAACATTCTATAGTTTTGGTCCTGCTTATCCACCATAGAAGTTATTTCTAACTCCCATCTGACTTCTATTTTCTTTTTCATTTTTACTTGTGTGATAGATACCTCTTGAAATCGACATCAGAACAGGTTCAGATGAAGGTAAACCAATTGTGATATCATCACCAGACTCTGCGTCAGCACAGGCCTACATACAAGTCGCTGAGAAGGTGATCCAGAGACTTAAGGAGTTAGCCGAGGAACGACGGATGGGACCAGAAATCTTGCTTTGAGAATTCAGACCTCCCCTGCAAAACTCTTCCCATTTCTTCGTGTTGCACCCGCAGTAGCTGATAGGCCTTCACCAAAGCAAAATGTGTTTCACTGGAATAAACCTTTGGTAACATCCTTGTCATCCATGTACGTACTTGCCGAATTTTGTAACATTCTCTGAAATTATGTAATACTGTGAAATCACATAAGCATGTATTTTAGAGAAGGATTTTCACTGCATTGTTGATGGGCGAATGATCGAATGCTAATATATAAGGAGTATATTTTTGTCAGTAGCAAATCAGACATAGATCTCGACTGTGGCCATCCACTTGAAAGGTGAGTAGTTTGGAGAGGCGTACGCAGCGCAAAACTGGGTATTTTGTCGAAATTTTTTTATTAAATAAAGTAAGTAATTTTATTACTAAATTACCGGGCAAAATTTTTTTAAAACTGAATCTTTTGGTCACCCCAGTGTTGAACGTTGCCATGGAGTTTGATCGACGTGGCACTCTTGCCATGTCAATGTCATTGGCCGATAATAGTGTGGCAAGCCGTTGGTGTGGCTAAAAGATTCATACGATAAAAATGTTTTCTCCGAAGGTTTAGTGATAAATTATTTATTAAAAAGTTTTAAAAAAATAAAAAATATATATTTTGTCTATACTCTATACTGTGCAATATGCGCTACATGCTCGCAGGGGATGAAAATAGTGAAGGAAATTGCTGTCTGATCGATGATAGTTTCTGTTATAGTGGTATTGTTTTTTACCCTTTTCAGTCCTAGTCATATATAATTTTTGAATTTTTGGTTTCTTTTAAGTTCTACTATCTCCGTTTTATAATGTACTTCCTCCGTCCCTTAATAAACCAAACTTTCGGTTTTCATGCCCCGCGTCCGCGTTTGACCGTCCGTCTTATTTGAAAAATTTTCAAGAAATTGAAAAAAAAAATAGTCACATATAAAGTATTATTCATGATTTATCATGTAATAAAAACAAAATGCTGATCACATTTTTTTAATAAGACGAAGAGTTAAACACTATAAGTAAAAAGTGAAAGATTAATTTATTTAGGAACGGAGGGAGCAAGATGTTTGACTTTTTTTTTAACTTTGATCATTCATCTTATTTAAGAATTATGTACAAATATAAAAAATAGCAAGTTATGCTTAAAGTTCTTTTGATAATAAAGTATCACAAGCAAAATAAATGATATTTCCATAATTTTTTAAATAATACAAATGGTTAAATATTGTAAACAAAAAATCAAATGTCTTACATTATAAAACGGAGGGAGCGAGTATATTACAGTTGTTACAATGCATAATTAAACTATCGGCCGCTGCTTACCTGATTGAAGCAACCGCAAAAGGGAGTTAATCTTCATCGAATTAAGCAGTATGGAATAGTTTAGGGAAATTAATGGAGTAACCTGGTTGAAGCAATCGCAAACGAAAGAGAGGAAACATGAACATGCATTACATCTTGGTACGATGTGATTTTCATCCTTCTACTTCTCTTAGCTTATAAACATCCAACTGTTGCAGAAATTCAAGCTAAAGCTTAGCTTTGGTGACTGTTGATGAATAATGACAATCCTGGATTGCTGTGCTTTGGCAATCTTCAGCTGCGACTATCTTCAACTCTAATTACTTTTTCTACTTTTTGCCGTGTGTATCCCCAGCCAGTGGCTTTTTGGAATATGTTCATTCCCGTGTCACCGTGTGGTCCGGCTGAGATATTCCATGCTGTCTTTCTTCGTCTGAAACAAGAGACTGATTATCTTTAAACTCGATTTTTGGGTGGAAAGAGGCGTACCAAGCTTTGAATATAATTATTACCTCCATTTATATATAAGATGGTCTGGTTATCTCTAAATTCATATAAATATTAACAAATATTAACGTACATATAAAAATATTTATTGATTTATGAAAAAAAATATAATAGAACCAAAACATCGTATGATATGTAACAAAATATAAAAGTTTTATTTATAAATTATTTTTGTTTGCAAATACGTTGCGATCACCCTCTTATTTTTCATGAAGAACTTGAACAAACACGATCTAGATTCATTGTTAAATTAAACTTGAAATTTTCCTGGAACGGAGGTAACATTTTATAACCATAAAAAGTATCTCCTCTGTTTTATATTATAAGACTTTTTAGATTTGACTAGATTCATTTATGTATGCATATATATAGTTCATATACGTGTCTAGATTCGTTAGCGTACATATGAATCTCTAGCCAAGAGCAGAAAGTCTTATAATATGTGACGGAGGTAATAGATGTCTGGAAATCTTTGTGCTAAATCGGTACCCATCCGAACAAGTCGCAAATGATCCTAAGTTCTCAGGAAGCGCCGTGTAATTTTCCTCTGTTTTCACCTTTCTGCAGGAACCTTCCATGGACACTCTGGTCCAGCTCAAAAGCTGTGGCCATGGTAATAAGCGAACAAATTTACAGCACATCACGTCGAAGAGGAGGGGTTCTACTTCTACCTTTGCTTGCTTCCGGTGGGTAACGAATAATTTCTCCGTGTGGCCACGATGGGAACTCTGAATTTGTGATCACCTACGTTTTGAGATTATTATTTGGTTGGAAGTGCCAGTCTGAAACGTAATTAAATTGATGAAGTTTAACAGTAATGCAGTTTCTAATGATAATAAAGGAACGGTGAGCACTACTTGTTCCTGCGTGACACATTTACAGATGGCAGATGGAGGAGCAATAAAACCATCCATGGATATGATATATTCCTTCCAACACGTTGACTTTTGGATATATATTTGACATTCGTCTTATTCAAAAAATATATAATTTTTTATTGTTTTGTTATAATTTGATTTATTACTAATTTAGAGTATGATCTATAATTTTGTATATTTAGACAAAAAAAATTTGAATGAGATAAATGATCAAACGTAAATTCAAAAATCAACGGCATCAATTAAAAAAAATCGGAGGGAGTAAGTAGTATGTAACTGAACGTCCAAACCTAGATGATGTCAAAAGAAAGAACCAAAGAAGGGGAACCGATCGAATTAATAGAAGAATAATCAATCTAAACCTAGCTGATGTCAAAAGAAGGAACCAAGCTAAAACGGGGTATTAATTACTTAATTGACTACAACAACCCGAAGTAAATCACATTGATCTTTCCTTCCCTTTAGGGCACGTATAAAGCGGCTCTCATTGTCGTCTCTATCAATGCATATTCGTTGACGTGAAAGAGAGAATAGGAGAGAGAAAAGTGGTTGTTTTGCATGGAGTCAGGAAAGCATCGACTCTTGACGCATAAAATGAGGAGACAACTAGAAAATCTGCTTTGTACGTGTGCTGACTCTAATCAGAGATGCTGATCAGATGTAATGCGAACAGAAAATTAATTAGTCTGTAATTATGAAGAGTCAGCTTGAAAGACTGTCTATTATATGAAGAATTTTTTCTGCTGACGTGGCTTAAGATAGAGCCTATAAAAACATGCCCTTACAACCAGAATACTTCACAAACCGTATAAAGAATATCTTTCCATAGGAGGTTAATTAACTCGTCCATTCTGCTAAATCATGGGGTATATTGTGATAGCGTTATTAAGGCCAGGCATGCATGGATTAACTATTTGGTTGAAATAAATGCATGCTGAAGTAAACATTTATGTACACAAAGATTGTTGAGTTTAATTAAAAGCAAAGTTGTTTAAATTATTAGATAGAAACCAGCTGTAAAAGTTGAAAGTGTTGTTGGTACGGTTTATCAACTTGATATAATTGGCTAAGATCAATAAATCTTTCATTATGTCAAAAAAAAATTGGATGCAAACGGCAAACCCAGCAGGACAGTATATGTTGCTACACAAATTTGCATGAGCAATAATACTGGCCGCAATTTTGTATGACCTCTACTTAGATTAATCCTTCAAAATGGTTGAAAAAAATGAAAATGGCATGGCTTCATGGAAGCATGCATGAAGCATGAGAGCAAAAACCCAATAGCTCAAATATATGTTCTCTAGCTCCAAATGTATGTTAATATAGACTTGGGCACAAAAACTAAAATATTAGCTCAAATAACTTTGTTGCGCATCGTTTATTATACTTATTAAAAAGATGATTTATTTATTTTTAAGGATATTATTACTCCCACCCTATTTTAATAGATGACATCATTACCTTTTTTCTACATGCTTGACCATTTGTCTTATTCAAAAACTTATATAATTATCATTTGTTCCTATGATTAAATTTATTACTAAATGTATTTTAATTATAACTTACATGTTCACATATTTGCACACATTTTTTAATAAAATAAGTGGTTAAATTTATGCTAAAAAGTCAACATCATCATCAATAAAAATGCGAAGTCAACATCATCATCCATATGTTTTTTTATATTTGATGTTATTGACTTTTAAACCTACGTTTGATCGGTCTTCTCATTTAATAAATCATGAAATTATCATTTATTCTATTATGGTTGGTTTATTAAGTAAATTTTAAGCATAACTTTTACTTTTGCATATTTATTAAAAAAATTGATGAAGACAAATGATCAAACATATGCATAAAAATCAATGGCGTTGGACATAAAAAAAATCGATTGGCGTATATGGCAATTGCAAGCTACCAGGAAAGAGAAAATAAAATTGAGAAGTGTCCAGCAGTTCCATAAAGACTTGATTGTATTCAGGAAAGAGTTTTGAGAAGAGGCAAATGACATCGGAGGGACTTCGAAAAAAAAAAGAGTGATCGACTCCTTTTTCTCAAAGAGGGTATTGTAGCTAGGAGGTCAGTTAAGTTGTGTTGAAACAACTATAGAAGCACCTGAAACTTTAATTTATCTAGTAGTACAAGCGAGTGAGTACGCATGCGCGCTGACATCATTTCTCGTGACGCATTACCAAGTCAGAAAGCAACCCTTTTTCCCTACTACTGTACTCTGCGTCTAAAAATAAATGGCGTCGGATCAGATCAGGTCGAACGTCGTGGTACGCGGCGCGACGCCTTCCAAGGTTTCCAACGACCCCAACAACCGGAATTAACTTGACGGCCGTCAGAATGAATATGGAGCTCTCTCCATCCATGTTCATGGCCGGAGCGAGTCTGTAGCGCGCCAGGATTTCGACATGGGGGATATGGCACACGTTGCATGGAGTGGTGGCGCGCATGGCGGGAACTCAACGGTTTCTTCAGGTCTTTCGTTTTTCAGTTGTAAGTTTGTTATTTAAATCCAAGAGAAAACCAGAAAAGCTGTACGTTCTACGCAGCGCCAAAAAATATTCCCGTGTCAAATACCCTGCAAAGTTACTGTTCATCGTCTTTTACCTCCAGCAGCTTGTGAGTTCTGAGTGTTTCCCTGGGTCTTGGCTGACACATTCTACCTCGTGAAAATTAATATCAACATTGTGCTGTTGTACCGAAGGTAAAAAAGTTAAACCAACCTAGCTAATAACGCTTGTTCCAGGCCTCACGTATATAACTCAAGAAAGAAAAGCGATATCACTATTAGATATGGCATATGGATAACCGACGTGTTATAAATTACAGGAATGATAAATCTATAAATGTGTTACAGTAGTCGTGACGAATAATAAGGAGCTAAAAGATCGACCACCTTAATACCTGTTTTAAAGATGGATAATTTCGTATCTAATTCGATAAAGGCAGGCGTAGATCTATAAATAGGGAATGTTGCACTAGTATCTACAGGACCCAAATTGTCAACAGGCTCCCCAAGAACGTCGAAAATTCGTCCGAGAGTAGCTCCACCAACAGGAACACCGAGAGGAGCTCCCGTGTCAATCACTTCCATTCCTCTCATCAACCCATCTGTAGAACTCATAGCTACAGCCCTAACTCGATTATTTCCTAATAATTGTTGTACCTCACAAGTTACATTAATTTGCTTATCGTCAGTGTCTCGACTCTGGACTACTAAAGCGTTATAAATTTAAGATAACTTGTCCGGGGAAAAGTGACATCCAGCACGGAGTCCAATAATTTGATCCTTTTTTCTTCAATTGTAGAAACCCCGGGACGAGAAGTAGTATAATTGGTTCTCATAATTATCACATAATTTTCAAAAAAAGGAATTTATCAAAATTTTTCTTTTTTTCTTGTTGAATAATGCCAAATCAACACAAAAAAATATCCAAAAATTCAAAAGTCAAAAGGAAATGAATTAGTTAATTCAATAAGAGAGAAAAGGGGACAATTATATGTCCCCAAGTGCTTGCAAATAATTAAATATATATACATCGAAAGATCGACCTATATATATTGTTATACTGCACGATGTACACAATTACTCTGTATATGCATGCTCTGCACACCGGCGGTTGTATATCCCTTGCAGGTAAGATCATATTCATCTTTTAGAAGCAGTTTTTTACTTGTATAGATAATATTATTTTTCCTTAACTAATTTAGTGAAAACATATTATTTTTGTTTTTACCATTACTAGTAGAGTACTTTGCTACTCCCTTTGTTTGCACGGTCTGATGTATATAATGTAAATCACCAAAGTTGAACTTGGGCTACATAGCTAAAAGATGATCTTGGAGCTGAGGCGACGGTTTTGGAGCCCTCCACGGTTATGTAAAGCCTCCCATATAACCAAGGATAGGTAGGAATTTTTCTATGGCTTCAGTCTTTGTTTCTATGGTTAAATTTTGACAATTTAACCATTTCAAAAAAATCTAAAAAGTAGACAGCGTTTAAAAACTTATTAAAAAATGAACCAAAACCTTAGCGATATGTAGCTGAGTTTAAGATCTCGGCATCACAACTTTTGGCGCTAATTTTGTATGCAAGGTGGTTTTAATTGTCATGTCACCATAGCTCAGCGTCGATTCCTTTGCCACTGAGCTATAGCCCAGCTAAGGCCTTGATTAGTTCCCTAATTCTTTTTTTCAAAAACATCATATTGAATATTTGAATACATGCATGAAGCACTAAATATAGATAAAAAACTAATTGCACAGTTAGGAGAAAATTCTGAGATGAATCTTTTGAGCCTAAATAGTCCATGATTAGCCATAAGTGCTACAGTAATCAAATGTACTAATGATGTATTAATTAGGCTCAAAAAATTCGTCTCGCGGTCTCCAGGTGAGTTATGAACTTTGTTTTTCACCGAAATCCTTTTTGTGAAGTAAACACGCCCTAAAGTGGTCAGCGCGCCTCTCTCTACAAGAAAGTTAGTTTAGTCTAGTGGAACATTTAATTGATTTTTCTCCCTTTAACTCTCTTCTTTTTTAAAAAAAATGGCAGTTGTTGTTTGTAAATTAGTTTTATTCTGAATTAAAAATATGAAAAGAACTATATTGTTTGTATTTCAAAGTTTTATGTTCTTTTCCATATTAAATTATAATATCAATATTAATATCTATGAACTAATACCAATGTTCTCGGATGAAGATTTGAATTGAAAAGAATTAATATATAATATGATTATTTTCATATAAAAATGATATCAAAATTTTCCTATTGTAAGAACATTTAAATTGTGCAATATTTAATATGATCATATTGATAACTTAGAGCCTTGAGGAAAAATTGATAAGAGTATTGTTGCTACAGGCTCATCTTGGCCCCTATTCGAGCAAAGCTCATGAGGCACATTCATAGTATTATAGTTTTTCAAAGGCATCTAGGAAACAAGCTTAACTCCACTAAGGAGAGGTGAAGTCTGTCGTAGCGGTCCGATCTTGGTTTTGAAGAATGGTGAATAAAACATGCTTGCACTGTAGGATAGATTTATGATGACAAAACACAAGGTTCTATTCATTCAATCGATCCTTATTTAACTATGGATACTATGCCTTCACTCTTTTATACATAACTGATAAACCATATAAGGAAAAGTGGCTAATGATATAAGGAAAAGTGCATTCACTCTTTTCTGAAAGTTTTATTTTGGATAAAAAAAATCATATTAGGTCTCTATCAATCTCACTTTAAAGGAAACAAAATGTTGTTTTCTACTCGAGTTGCAGCACAGTTTTTAGTATCTGCCATGAAAAGTTTATCGGAATTGAACGAGACCAGTGTCGTTAGTAATATAACGACAGTGACTACCAACATAGTTTAGGTCACCTAAACTGAATCTCGACGAATAAATCCCATATATGAAAAAATTGGTTCAACCTACAATAGAACTTTTAAACTAGCGGAACCGGTTAACTAATTGATTTTTATTAGAAATTTCCTTCTCTTCTCTTCTTGCTACCAAGAGTAATTTGATGACTATTATTTAGAATATTCGCTCTAACAAGAAGTCGAACCCAGAACCTTAAGTGCTATTAAGGTCTTTGTAACCACTAGGATACAGACTCTTTTGCTATGTCCTCGCCTATTAGTAATGATTAGGCGCAAATCAATCTAGCAATTTCTCCTCCGCTCAGGTATGGGTCATCTATACTGATACATTTGGTGGAGCACAGTCTCCCTTATTTCTTAGGGTGTCCAAATTAGATGAATAACACTAAGAAAAATATACCAAAGAATATACTCAAGGAATATGCCATAAGATATTTTCTGTTGTTTAAGTAAATTCCCCTATAAAGGCAATTCTCTGCATTTCCTATTTCCTGTACATATACACAGACCAAAGTGAGCCCAAGAGGGAAGGGACTCTAGTCTCACCAGATAAGGCTTGGTTCCACGAAATAATATCTTAGATAACATCTTAAATAATATCTTAAATAACTCATCATAATTAATATTTTATTAATTGACTAAAGTTACTTGATAAATAGTACATATAGACATTCGTATTATGAGAAACTATAACTCAAAATAGATTTAGTGTATTTTTATTTTTATTTGATTTTATGTATTAAATTATTATAAATGCGTTAATTATTATATTATTTTATTTTTGTTATAATATGTTAGTATAGTGTACACTCAATACAATATTTTTTACTTCACCTAAAAAGATTGACATATAAGATTTTCATTGTTGATATAGTAGTTTAAAAAACCATTAGTACATGAAAACATAATAAATTAATTCATAATATTTAGATAGTGCTAGATTATCTTGTAACTATTCTTTTAATTGTTTTGTTAGCAATATAACATTTAACAATCCAACATAAAACCATAATCATATAGTAAAATAATCATTAATTAATATCTCTACATATGCCAGCTTGACATGTTCAAAACATGTTACAACATGCCTCATATAATCTTTTCTTTGTCTCTTGGGGTCTATTCCCGAACATAAACCTCATTTAATTACATTGATCTACGGGACAAGGTGAGACAAGGTGACACTGAGCGATAAGAATGCCATGTGATAAGGTGAGACTGACGTAAGTTTGTAAGTGGTCAACCTTGGTCAACAGTAGACCAGTGACTAGACTCAGGGGTAGTTGAGTTCCGGAGAGATCCAGGATGCCGACTGATAAGAATGGCGGCAATATGGCATCCAGTCGCTAGCAGGTGGGGTAGCAGGAGGAATATGACATAGCAGGAGGAGCACTCGCGCAGGCTGATCGGTCGCTGGCATGCGAGCATGGCAAGGCAGGAGCGCGCATTCGCGCGGGAGATTTTGCGTCCGCGAGCAGGAGGCCACGCGGCAAGCTTTGTTTGGCTGCGTGGAGGCTCTCCAACCTACAGTCGACGTGTGACAGAGCTATACCACTCGTGTATGCGTTGGAGCCAGCTAGAAGATCAGATTCTCTGTGGATCAAGGGATTAGTTGTGGCAAGCGATGCGTCTCGTTTTGAAAGTCTTGATTCTAGATCGGTTGTTAAGATTAGGGGCCAAGTTTCAAGGGCATTTTAGTCAATTCACAATGGTGTAACAATTTTATAAATAGAGTTGGAAAGCTTGCTTGAGATGTGTAACTTTCAGATGATAAGAAAAATATTTTTAAGAGTGTAATGTTGCTTTAGTTTGTTTTAGCTAGATGTAACATAACTCTTATGAAATGTTGTTAAGCTTATAATGCAAGTTTTGTAAACTTCGTTTCAAGAAATAAAATTTAAAGTTACTTGTGAATCAAAATTTTATTTACTGTATTAAATTTTACGCTTTTCGTATTTAAATTCCTTTCGATATTTTTTGTTCTATTTTATTTTTGATATCTCCATTCTTTTCCTTCTATTTTTACAGATATATCTTTACTTATTTTTAGAGTTTTTGATCGAATTGGAATATGTTCTATCTTAATCTATCATGCTTCGTTGCTGTGAATTAAGATGAGACATTTTTAACAGGTTTTCGAGCGTTGACTGATCATAGCTATATTCACCCCACTTTATAGACTTAACTGATCTCACATAGTAAAAATCATAGTGGTTAATAAATTCAAGTTAAGTCTCTAACTCTTTGCCTCGTTGAAGTTGTAATTTTTTACTTGAATTGAGTTGATAATCTTTTAGTCAATTTGATGTGTATTGGCAAATAAACTAGAGTATATAAATCTCATTTTTATTGTTTGCTTAATAATATTTTAGTGTATACCAAATTTATATTAGATGAAATCCTAAGCATTTTTACGGACATGACAACACATTTTTAATTTACAGTTTTGATATAAACAATGAATACGAGAATTTACCCTATACTAATCACAATATGTAATCTCACGTTTAAATAGTTATGACCGAGGAGTATCTACGCGATATAAACTAGCCAAAACTAATAATAAAAGAACTAAAGATTATCGATTATAGTTCTGATGTCTCACCAAAACTCCTACTAAAAAAACAAAAGACTTTTAAAAATGTAATGAAAAGGTTGTATTAAAAAAGTATAGGTAAGAAAATGTATACTCTATACTATATTGTTTATTGGCAGAGAAAATCATCAAAGTGCACAAATCTACATAATTGCGTAGATGCATACATTAGAATTTCAAACTTCAAAGAATGAGAATGTTCAAGGTCTTCATCTTTCCAGTTTTATTCGCAAGCATGTGGAAAAGTTAAAGCATATAATTGTTGGATACTAAACATATGTCAGCGAAGGAAGCCCGAGCTAGCCCCTTTTGTGTTTGACCACAGGGTGAACCTAACTATTGAATGAGGTTAGATTAGGGATGGATGAACGACACCGAGGTTTAGACAGTTTCCAGCTGCTATGTAGCATAATACCTTATTCTTGTGCTCTTGATTATACTATTAGTTACATTTGTTTTTGAACTGTTTTTGTTCAAGAAGCCTGCTCTCACTCGGTCAAGACGGTCCCACATGCAAAGTAAGTCCACAAGAAGACACGTGGACACCTCCAAATCTATATTCCATCCATCTTAAAACATAAAAAATTTAATATTAAATTAGACATAACCCAGTACTATGAATCTCTACACAACTTGTTTAGTTTTTATTATTTTTGTGGTTTAAATTAGTAACTACAACATCTGAAATATTTGACATTAATTTAGAACATAAGTTAGTCAAACTTTTTAGACTTTGATTGTTAATAGATTCCTCGAATGTTTAATTCAAAAAGAAAATATGGAATATATATATATATATATATATTCTTAGAAAAGTATTATGATGGAATTAAATTTAATATTATATTTTATAATTTATTATCTACCTCAACAATAGTAATTCACCCATCTCAGAATATAAACATTTATTATGAGATTAGACACATTTAGTACTATAAATTTAGACACAATGTGTTTAGTTTTCTTTTGTTGTTTTTTTGGTTGAAACAATTAATTACTCCCTCTGGTAAATATTTGACATTTAGGACATGACTTGGTCAAGCTTTTTATAATTTGATTTTTAGTAGTTTTGTCAAATGCTTACTTCAAAAATAAAATATGGAATATGTAGATTTTCTTATCAAAGAATTATCATGTAATTAGTTAAACTTAATTATTAGATTTTATAAACTATTTAGATTGCCATTAAATTATATAAACTTATTTGGACACTAATCCTATAAATACACATTTGATTTATTGTCATCCCAAGATCGAGTCATTAATTCATTTCATTTTTGTCACGGCAAATGTGTGGCCACTTTATTCTGAAATTTGTCATAAAGTTGCGCCATATATATGTATAGAAACTAACGAAATGTGTGGAATAGCCGTGAATGGCACGGCAAACTGGTAGTGCACCAACAGTTTCTTCATGCATGTAACTCACGAAATGCAGACTTTCACGAGCTGATATATATCGTGGATCATGTGCTAATTAAGCTGAACAAGCGCGGTTAGCGACAAGCTTAATTAATGTTATATGTACACCGGCCGTTTACTTATGAGTTGGTAGTCAGACCTTTGAATGATGCACTGAGACACGCGTGTCTTCAAATTTTTTTTCTTCCAAAAGAAAACTTGTTGGTGCTGTGGGAGGAACCAACTGCGAAATTGTCACACTGAACATAATTATGTTGTTTGTTCTTTCAAAAGAAAATCTTTCTGTGTTGCTTTCGTATACATATGGCGCCGATCGATACCCAGAAAACTATTTGGCCGAAACCGTGTACTTTCTCTATTTCCAAATATCAATATTTTCCTCGTAAAACGGCAACGTACAGAGTTATTTTTTTTTATCTTAGTTGTATTTGGTTTGATATCTATTTCTTTTAACCTTATCTCGCGATATATAAGCGGAGTTAGGAGCGTTTCTTGAGGACTACGATCTAACATGTCATGCATTTTATTCATTCGCACATTTTCTAGAATTTAGACGATCAATCTACAGACAGACAGACAGAGGTAGTAGAAACCGAATCCGAGAAACCCTTATTTCTTGCGTATCATTGATCTTTGCTTGTCACCCTGTGTATTAAGTGCCGATATAGAACATCAATGACGAGTCAAACCTAAGACGACTTAAGATCGAGCTACTCGTGAGCCTCGAGTTTTTTTGATAGGTGTAGATAGATGGCCACAAAACACGACATGTATCGAGGAAAAGAACATCTAGCGATGGTGAGACGTACGCCTAATAAAAAACCACTTCGACATTAAGCAAGAATAAATAGCTAGAGTACTACCTCTCTCACATAACATCTCTTATTTAACATTTACCCCATCATAGCCATAGCCTTTGTCCTATTACCCACACGGTATGTTATTTTCTTTTAACTCTTAATCTCTCAAATAAACTCTTAGCTAGGGTCTTTTATTCTGGAATATATATATAGTTAGTACTTACATATTTAAAATATGCAAAATTAGCCAAGTCAGTTAATTTGAACTTCGATTAATGTATGTGCATCGGTGTAGCTTTACAAAAGTGGCTATATAGTCATGCGTGGCACATGTTCTCTTCAAGAATAGGGTGCACGAATGTAAAATGGTCTGCTCCAGTACTGTATTGCCTCAATTTTTTATGTTTTAATGTCGTAACTTTTAAATCTATATTTAACAGTTTATTTTATTTAAAAGCAATATAAAACTATCATTTATTTTGTTATCACCAGCTGTTTTAAAATTAAAATATTTAAAGCATGATTTATATTTTTATTATTTAAATAAAATTTTTGAATAAAACATATAATCATATATGTGTTCAAAATTAACGGTGTCAAACATAAACGAATATGAGTATCACTGTTGTGCTGTCATGTTGCTAGAAATTCATGGATTTGTGTGGGACGCACATTGGTTAATTAATTAGGCAGAGAATGCACGCGAGCGTCATCCCACTACTATCACCGAAAGTGACTTCACCAGGGGATAACTACTACTCTTACTCATTTGAGGGTCAATTCCAATATTGATCTATACATGTAGTTCCTTTTCAAAGAAAAGGATGTGCCATATTACATATAGCCAATGCAAATAATTAGTGAGAACCTTATATGTACCCCGTTTTGGGAGGCTGAAACATGGGAATAGGTACTAATCCATCAACGGATCGATATTCGTCCTCATATACTACCTCCATATTAAATGTTTGACACCGTTGATTTTTTAATGTACGTTCGATCATTCATCTTATTCAAAAAATTTACATAATTACTAATTAGTTTTATCTCACTTTATTTATTGTTAAGTATATTTTTATGCATATATATATAACTTTACATATTTTTTAAAAAAAATGAATAAGACGAATGTTCAAACGTGTATAAAAAAGTCAACGACGTCAAATATTTATGGACGGAGGGAGTATTTTTTTTCTTCTTATGCAATATCTATTTAATTATATTATTAGGTTGTGCTATATTTAATACTAGTTTATAATATTTAGAGGCAGACAAAGTACTCTTGGAAAGGGTAAAAGAAATCTATAAGCATATTATAGGAACGGCTTTCTCGCTTTGAATGACTTAGAGCAAGTTTAATAGTAAAGCCAACTTACTAGCTATAATCATATATTACAGTCAACATATATAATAGATTGGTTACAAGGTTGGCTATAATTTTTATCTCTTATCTTTTTCTCTTACCTTTGCATTTAATTCATTTTTCTTGGAGTTAGTGTATAGCTGACTCTTGCATAAGAACCAGCCCCACTTTTTTTCCATTATCTCTTTCTTCCATATTAGCTTATAGCTAACTTATACTACTATTATACTTGCTCATATATATCTATATATATAGAGAGAGAGAGAGAGAGCTAGAATGAGAAGTATAAACACACAAGTGTCCAAAAGAAATTAAAAGGAGCACCACTTAAATTTACTATGTTTGGAGGGCGGAGCAGCGGCTCCCATGCAGTTTGAATAGAAACCGCAAATTTAGCAGTCTCGTCTTCACTGTCGTCAGATCAAAGATTCCGATGATCAAGATTTACTGAAAGTACATGCTACATTGCTCTTCCACTATAGTAATTCACTAAATTGTTTATGTGTTCCATCTGCTCCATTATTATTTGATCCAATGATGATCCGTACGATGGCTGAAACTGCAGTCGTACTAGCAACTGCTCCCTCCGTTTCATAATGTATAAAATGTTTGACTTTTTTTATAATGTTTAACCATTTATCTTATTCAAAAATTATGAATATATCATTTAGTTTGCTTGTGACTTACATTATTATCAAAAGAACTTTAAACACGACTTGTCATTTTTTTATATTTGTACTAAATTTTTCAATAAGATGAATGGTCAAACGATATATCCAAAAAAGTCAAACATCTTATCTTACATTATGAAACGGATGCATTACATGTGATCTCAATTACTATAATTTTACTAAATACTTTTATAAATACAAAAATATTTTGTACACGACTATACTAAAGAGTTCGTTGAGACAAACATAATCCGCACACACCACAATGGATGGTATAGAGTTTTTTCCTTCCATTTTTTTTAAATTAACAAAGTGTTAATTTCTTGGTCCATAGATTATCATGCCTTTTAATCCTTAAATATTAGATTAATTGCATTCAACAAATGCCGTTGTAATATCCTGGAGTAAATTAGTCGATAAGAATGTGCTGATCTTTTGAAAATTCATTAATTTCAATATCAGGTGTCCACTCCATTCTTCCTAAAATATATTCCATCTGTCCCAAAATATAAAGATTTCTAGGATTCAAATTTATTACTCCCTCTAATTCCATAATTATTGTCATTTTGGACAAGAGCATGTAAAACTTTTAAAATTTTAACTATTAATATTTTTAAAAATATTTAGTTTGAAAAACACTACAACAATATGTATATATAAGTGATAAATAATAATTTACTAATTGTAAATATTTATTTGTTTTTTATATATTTTAATAGAAAATTGTAGTCAAAGATTGATTTTAAAAACCGTGTCGTTGTCTAAAATTGACAAGAATTATGAAACTGAAGGAAATACCATAATATAAGCCTTGCTACACTTATTCTCATCATTTTAATCATTACAATTATTGCATGGTCAATTAGATACCTAGAATGGAAATCTGATCAATTTAAAATTAAAAAAAAAATGACCGTTAAAACGACTGGAAACCTTTTAATATATTCTTAGTCTATGCTAATGTGTTAAACAATCTACAAATACTTATATTTTAAAACGGATATAGTAACCCTTAAGAACAATACTAAGTCAAACATTTTAAACTTTCTCTATATATAAAAAAAGTCGACCATGTAAGGATGATGCTAATAGATTTATCATTAAATAAATTATCAAACTCATTTTTTTAAAGTAAATAGCAATATTTGTAGATATCACTAGTCAAATTAGTACATTGAAGACCATATCAGCTATGGACCTAGAGAAAGCAGGTAGGATCACCACAGACGTAATTTCTGTTGACTCGTGCATGCGTCAAACTGTAGTGTTTAACTAATCTTTTGCCGATCTTTAATTAAATCCCTGTCAATACGTACGTCCTTGTCGCCTGTTTGGTCGGCAGGGGAACAACGTTAATCAAATTAAGTCAGCACCGAGAAAGGCGTGCACAAACTTAATCCGACATGATGCATACGTGCTAATAAAACGTACAATTGATTAACTAATTAATCGTGGGCTTGTTCGACGACTTTGAAACATAAAAGGCAAATTGAGTGATATTTGGTTGCCGAAATCGTTGAATCCTTCTCTCTCTCACACACACAAAATACAAATGTTTGAATCTTCCACTAAAGTATATATCGATATATCCAGCGATAGCGTCCTAATCTCACATAATTAACCATGTGCAAATCCTGTCCGTTTTACATCGGCTATATATTGCACCTGACTACCAAGCATGAACATAGAGTCAGTGATCTAGGCAGCAAATTGACACACACACGGAGACAGCTAGGTAGCTAGGAGACGTAACACCAAAAGCAACCACATCGATTAATCTTCGGAATATTGGTTTGATCGATCGAGATATATATAATGATGATGAGCACGAGGAAGCTGGTGAGGCTCGCCGTGATGGCGGTGTTCGTCGTCGCCGTCGCGGTCTCGTTGGCCCCGCAATGCGCCGCCGCGGAAGCAGCAGCGAGCTCGTCGGCGGCGCGGCGCGCGGCTGGCGATTGGATCGACTCGTCGTGCTCCGCGCCTTCTGGTAGCTCGCACGACTCGCACGTCGGCGGCACAAGTTGCCCGCCGCCTAGGAGGAGCTAGCGGCGTTTGCCTGATCGATCATTTTAACACGCACGCACATGGCACGTACTCTCGTTAAGATATATGGAGATCATGAGATGACATATATCATCTCCCCATATATCTATCTATCTTACATTTGCACGCACCTAGATATGATGATCTATATATATAGAGAGTTCCTCATTTAAGCTGTACGTCGATTATTATTTCTTGGTTTGTCTCGATCTCCTGTCGTCATACGTAGTATAATTAATCACGAGTATAGTTGTTTGTACTTGCGATACCGAACATATAGATACTGTGCCCATGTATGCATCGTCCATATGCATATATGCATGAATATATGTAGTTGTATCTAGTACTCTATGTATTTGTTAGTGATGTATTGTTGTTATGGTGTGCATATACACACACGAATAAATAGCGCGTTTTTTATGATTCCATCGATCTATGATTGAATTAATTTGGATATGCCGGTGTCAAATCCGGTCTGCACGACTCCTCGCTGCTGGATTTGTTTTAGTTCAAATCGATCTGACACGTTTCTTTGGCATTTCTCCTTCACTTGTTTGCATAAAAGTATTCATACTAAATTACTTTATTGTTAAATTTCGTCTCTTTTATCGTGATTAATTGCATGAAAGATATGTGCTCATCTATATGAGCACATGTAACACCTCACAAATCATAACAACACTAGGATGCCACTAGACAACCAAATCTCTTATAAGACAAAAACGTTATGGAAGCATTTACATATATACAAATACATTAATATAATATATTGTGGAAGTGTAATATTCAACTAAAGGTAGCTTGATAGTTAAATAACAATGACAATTCACATGAACAATAAGTATTTAAATATCCAACTTATATTAATAACAAGTTTTAGCCTCATTATCTATGATGGGGTGAATACATGGTGTAACTACGAACCCTTCTCGTATGCTTGTTGAACATCAAGATAAAGGAAAAATAACGATGAGATTGACTAATCTTAGAAAGTGAAATTCTTTACCAAGCTATTGAAATGAAATATGATTATAAACCATTCTTTCGAACCAGCTGAAGACTTTAATAAATCATTCCTAAATACAATAAATAAAACTTCAACACGAGCCATACCACAACCTCCCATTCAATAATAGCCATACTGCAACAAAAATGTCATGATCTTCTTTACCGCAATTGTACCGGTATATGGTTGTGACGTTGCATGTCATAATTTTCAATGCATGATATACAATCTATGTTCCATGCAAGATGATGGCACCACTTCCACAATTAATATCTCCTTTTTTTATCAATTCCCATGATTAAAGAGTAAAGCCAAAATATAAAAGAGAAATATTCATGCTATAAATAGGAGGTACAAAGATCAAACTTGTTGGTATGCAACCAATAACAAGATAAAGCGTAGAATCGGCACCACTACATTCACTTGCCTTCACCGACGATTAGACAAACTCTAATGCGTTCCAAAGTAGCACACCTGAATTAATATTACTTCAGTCTCACACAATACACAAAATAATCAACCAAGAACATACATTCACTTTCTACACTGACATCCTGCCACAAACTACCAAACAAATTAAGAACCGAAAATCTGGGTATATATAAAAGTAACGTGGCTTCACAATTTTATATCATTAATTCTACACTTCATAACATATAAAATATATTTATAAAAAAAGGAGTGTTACAACCTTCATGTGTATATAACAAAATTTAATTCTTCCATTTACATAGTCTAATAAAGGATTCCAAAAAGGAGGACCATTTTTTTTAAGAAAACTGCGGAGCAACTAATAAAAAGGGCACCGACAACAAACCATATAATATAAAAGATAGTAAATATAGCGCAACATAATATATAACTTCGATAATTCCGATATCATCTACTACTCCATTTCATATTATAAGAGACTTTATAGCCTTGTCTAAATTCATCAATTGATGAATTTATATATATATATATATATAGATTCATTAGCATCCATGTGAATCTAGGAAATGCTAGATAGTCTTATTGTCAAACGGAGGGAGTAATTCAGTCATTAAGACCCTATTCATACCATATGAACTCTGATTACATAAAAAAATTCAACATTTAGAGAACAAATTTCATAAATTAATTACTCATAAACTATATGTGATAAAATCACACCCTTAGATCCAATGATAGATCTAAATGTGGTCTACAAATTAAATTTTGTATAGAACATATTTTCACGAAAAAAACTTTTAGACCACTAATCAACGTAAAACAGGAACACCATAAATCTACTAATGCACAGAGGTAGCAATCTGAATCACAATGATTTTATCTCTTATTAACCTTCCATAACCACAAATTAAAAGATCAAACTACTCCAAAAACAAGTGGTACAACAGGGGGCAAGCCTCACCTAAGATTTACTTGAAGAACCTACGTGGAGACTATAGGGAAAAATCGATCTAACCCATCTTCCTATTTCTCTCCTTCTCTTCTTTATTGCTCTCTCATCATCTTTCCAGTTTTCTACTTTGCTTCTTGATCCAAGTTCTTATGGTCAAGATCTATCTAGGAGAAAGTGTTGTACATGAGAGAAGATATAAAATTATACTACCTTTGTCCCTAAATGTTTGACGCCGTTGATTTTTTTATATACGTTTGGCTATTCGTTTCGTCTTTTTTTTTCTCAAAAATGTAAAACTATATATATATAACAAGAAATAAAATGATATAAAAATAATTAATAACCATGCAGTCAAAATACCACGGAGATTACATTGTTAAAATAATAACCATGGTGATCGTTAAAATAATAACCATGGTTATTGTTTTAACAATGTAACCTCCGTGGTATTTTGACTCCATATAGGTGATATCTTCGATCGCCACTTGATGTTAGGCTCGTCAGCTGAAGCAGCAGTACGTGCATGCGCAGGATGTACGACCACACTTACTTTCCTTGGATGGTTCGGTGAAATAGCCCCCAATTAATCTAGATCTAGCTAGTGTGAAGCACAGGGCACCCAGATTTTACATGTGATTTTGTATATTTGAAATGTGGAAACCAGCTAGCTAGCTAAAGTATGTTTGAATTTCAGCTTTTTACAGTGTATATATGCACTATAATTTATATTTTTTACAAAAGTGGCTATACCGTCATGCATAGCACATGTTCTTCAAAAGGGATGCATGTGTATGGTCTGGTTTAGTACGATCACTTTGTGTGCTGTCGTCTTGCTCGAAATGCATGCTGGAACAATTGCTTAATACTACCTCGGTCCTAAATGCTTGACGTTATTAATTTTTTTATAAACGTTTGACTATTCGTCTTATTTAAATTTTTTTATTATATATGTAAAGCTATATATATGCATAAAAATATATTTAACAATAAATAAAATGATATAAAAATAATTAATAATTATGTAAATTTTTTGAATAAGACGAATAGTTAAACGTGTATAAAAAAGTCAACGGCATCAAATATTTAGAGAAGGAGGGAGTAGTTAACAATGCAGAGAATTAAAAATGATGCACGCAAGCGTCATCCCCCTAATAACATCGAAAGTAACTGAACAGGATATATAACATCACTCGATATTACTCGTTTATTAGTTTGAGAAAAAAAAACTGTGTGTATCAAAATAATCAGAAAGTACTATAGAGTCGGACTCTGATAGGACACAGCAATCTGGGAACGAGTATATATATACGTGTATGTGATTACCTTTGAAACAAGAAAAAGACCGGTGCGCGTGATGGTTGTAACTTATCACAAAAGAAAACTTTAATTTGTGTTAGCTTCACAAATTAAGCAAAGAGTTGGACTTGGTCTAACAATTGTGATACATGTGTGGTCGATCACCTTCTCAGAACCTCTCAAAGTACTGCAACATAACAATAGATTGGTACTATAAAATCATGGTAACAAAATTTTTTTGGTGTAAAACTTTAAACCTTGAAGTAGTACAACATGATAAGAGATGGTACTGTAGAATTATTTGTTCTCATTTTTGTCTAATGAAAATGGTAATTAGGTTAACCCTCTCGAGTAATCCTTCCAGTTCCATAATTACTGCCATTATAAACATGGTGTGGTCAAATTTTTAAAAATTTGACTATTAATAAATTTTAAAATATTTAGTTTGAAAACAGAAGAATAATATGTATATATGAGTCATCACAAATACTTCAATAAAATTAAAGTAAACAGTGACTACTGCAGTTTTAACTTGACAATTAAAGTGTTGCTAGCAGTTCAGAAATTAAGTATCTAGTACTGAAAATTTAATGTTCGTAACAGTGACTACTGCAGTTTTAATTAACTAATTTAACCAATACAGCATATAGATACACACATCATGTATACATTAATTCAAGGGTATGCATCGATCTCACGAGTATTAATTAATTATTGGATAAACAAAGTGTCTTCATGTTTTGTGTTCTGTCCTGGCTCGTCGATCTACATGCCCGTACGCGTCATCGATCCATCTTAAACTAGCTGGTCTTTAATTAATTTAATTTAATTAACTTAAGACCTCAGACAACAACTACGTGGTCTCCTGTTTGGTCGGGCACGGGGATCAAAAATTCAATTCACTACACTCGCAACAGAGAAAGGCACTAACTTAATCAGACATGACGCATATACGTAGTACGTGTTAGTAATTAAAGCAAGTGATTAATATATATATATACTGTCTTTTTTCGATGACTTTGAAACATAAAAAGCAAGTGATTGGTTGCCGAAATCTTTGAACCCTCCTCCATCGATCCATCTCTCGAAAAAGCACAATTAAATTTCACTTAATTAGCACTATCAATTGGTAAGCTCCTTTTCTAGCCCTTACTTTTCGCTTCCTAATCTCCGCGTAGTAATTACGCCTCCTGAGCAATCCTGGCCGTCCGTGCGTTGACCCCGATCGGTTCCGACATGATCGACCCTAGCCCGTACATCGCCTATATATAGCTACCTCACCTAGCTAGCTTAGCTACCAACCATGCATGCAGAGAGCTAGCCAGCAAGCAGCTAGACACGCAGAGAAAGAACACGAGTACACCAACAGCTTAATTAGCAAGCTCATCTTCTGGTTGATCTCGTCTCGAAACGTGCGTACGAGCGATCGATCGATGACGATGAGCATCAGCAAGCTGATGAAGCTCGCCGTGATGGCGATGTTGTTCGCCGTCGCCGCCGCCGCCGCAGCCAGCAGCGCGGGGGCTCCGCGGCGAGCGGCCGCGGATTGGCATGTGGCCGTGCGCGCGCTGTCGTCGTCGTCGTCGACGACGGCGGCGGCGGCGGTTTCATCGTCGTCGGGAGCAGTAGGGCTGGACGCCACGACGATCGACTCCGGCAGCGTGCGATCGAATTGCACGAGCGACCCGAACATCAAGGGCAACGGCAATTGCCCCCACCACCGCTGATCATAGAGAGATTAAAACTGACGAGGGCGATTCAATACATATTTGTAGTTAATTATATCATCGTTGGCATCTTATACATACACGTATACGTACGTACGCGTTCGTATGCATGGTCGTGTTGTTTGGTAGACCATTAGTTCTTTATTATTTTCGAAGTTAATTGAGCTGTATGTATAGTTACGAATAAGCATGCCATGCCATGTTGTTATTGCTGTGTTTATTTTGTGACGATGATGTAATAGTGTTGTAATGATTTGCATATGTGAACAAATAGTCATTTTTCCTATTCTATGTACTATGCCTTTTTTTTTTAGATTTTCAACCGAGGCAGGGACGGTTCTAGAATTTTAGATTAATGGTATCACTACCAATTCGTAGCGGCAATGAGTCTAGATCCATGTGAAGTACTATTGCTTCTGAAGTACTGCTAACAGACACGTGGATAACACATGCTATTACACCATGTCAGGGAGTATTACTGGAGAATCAGTACCGCGAAGGATTCCATTTGAGCAACAATTACATCCTCTTATAAAGATATAGAAACTAAAGAAAATATTATGATTTGGTAATTTGAAAATGAATTTCTTTTCAAAATCTATTGATTTCCACCAAGTATTTGTGTTATGCGTCCAAATACACTAGTTTTTCGAAAACTTCGTATTGTCCCTTATCTATACTACTTTAAATGTCTCTAGTGGTGGTGACAGTGAATCTGTCACCCTACTGTTTTCTATTATTCTTTTACAAATTAGTCTATGGTATTTTCTAATATTATGAAATAGTCCATATTTGGTTGAAACAAGCTATATTAATATAGTTGATAAATAAATTCCTATAAGATTTTGTAATATAATTCCATAGCAAAGCATCGGTATTTTGCGAGTAATCTATAGAAAGAAGTCTTCCGAAGAGGCTAATCTCAAATGCTCAAACTCTCTATAACTCAGAAACCCAAAATCTAACATACATAAATAAAAAAAAAACTAAGTATTGTTAGAGTACATGGAAAAAGTAATTAGTGCCTCACTTGGTTCAGGTTAGAATGACCATGCATGTGTTTTTATGCTGTCTCGTGGAAAGTAACAAGCTGAAGGGGCCGCATGCTGCTGCTGTCTGACCGTCGTTGGCCAGTGTCGTAATACCTTGCTTAATGGTGTCACTTACTGTAAAATAGATATAAATAGCTGCCCTATGGGATGGGGACTCCCAACCTGAATTAAGTTACAACGAAAAAAGTTACACAAATCTACATAAAATTACATACAGCGAGAGTGGTGGTGGGATGGCTTTTCATTAGGCCGGTTCAAAACGTAGGCCGGGTTAGAAAAAAGCCCAAGCCAAAAATTTACGCTCGAGCCCAACGATTCAAAAAAAAACAACCCCATGCCCAGCCTAACCAGTAGGCTTTCTCAGGCAGGGCTTTGGGTTTATTTGGGTTTTTAAGGTTTTGGTTTTTAATATCTAAGCCTAGGCCTAGCCTAGCCTAGTATGTAGTTGGGTCAGGCTGAGATTAGGCTTTTTTAAGGCCATGCCAGTCTTGAACATGCTTACTTTTCGTAGGCTGATAGGCTTGCATATTTGTAGTGAGGGAGACAGTGAAGGGAGGAGACGTTCCTAAAGACAAGATTATTGCGATGGTTCTATATTCTCTAATAGTTAAGTTGAAAGAAGGATTTGAAGGGTTTTTAGCAGGATTCAAGAGGGATGCATATGATGAATATCTGACACCCCATCTTTTTACATATAAGCTAAAATTTGAATTTTTAATTTTAAATTTAGAATTGAATTTAGGTTTTTCCTTGCGTAGTTTATTTTTCAGCCTTGACTAGCTTTTAGATCACTAAGAATATGTATATAAAAATTTTATTAACAAAATATTTTTTGTTTATAAATATGTCGTGGATATAATGTCCTAAAAAATATTTCTTTTGACAGTTCATATCTAATATCTGAAGCATATATTTGAGCATTCATATGACGTCCTGTGACGAGTTCATATCAAAAGTTTAAATTCATTTCCACCATCGTTACTAATATGCTTAGCATCATCAGCTCATCAATACCAGTTGTAGCTATGAACTGACATTAATAACTCTACCAAAATTTGAAAATTTGCCACAAAAATACCTATTGATGACAATTTATAGCTAGACCTGGTACTGATGAGGCACGGTTGGGCGGATAGGAAATCGCGTATCACTGCAAACGTCATGGATATGACGGGACGAACGAGCTGTTCTGTAGTAATGGCAGCTTCGTTTTATCCCTTATTTGCATACAAGCGTTAAATCTAAACTACAAACTGCGGCTGCTTTCGGTGTAGGGGTTGATAAGTTAATTTATCCGGCACGAAAAATATGAAAATAGATTGATATGTAATTAATTAATTATTAATTGTTAATTATTAAAAAATAAAAATAGATTAATATGATTTTTTAAAATAACTTTTGTATAGAAAATTTTTGTAAAAAATACACCGTTGAGCAATTCGAGAAACATGCGCGTGGAAAACGAGGGTTAAGTTAACTTACCGCTGGGGCGAACGCGGCCTGCCTCATGTTTTAAATGCGCGTCAAGGCGGTGTTTCCTTCTGTCAAAAGATTATGATTATCGATAGCTATTTAATATACAAATGATAAAATTAAAAATCTATTCCATTCTATGAATATGAGACGATGAAGATCTATAGAAACTTTTTATAAAATATGCATCGCTTAGCTTTTCTAATTTGGTGCTTGCAAAAAATAATCATGTTCAAAAGAACAATGCCCACATAGCCACATTGTTAGCTTTTGAATAATATTTGACTGTTTACTTAATTTAGAAAACTATGTCGTAAGAACAGTTTATTTTATTATGACTTGTTTATTATTAAATATACTTTAAGCCTAAGAGGGAAAAAATCAAAAGAGAGGTTACATGGCATTAGTTGGTAGAGAAGCGAAGCCCATGGGCTGACATTCCCCAATTAGCAGATGGGCCGCTGCAATCCAGCATGCATGGGCTGATGGGCCACATGGGCCTTATTAATTCTGCAGGTTGGGCCAGCGAAGGTAGCTGCAAGCTTGTCATATCCACTGTCACTGGAGAAGCTCCTGTAGCTGTCTCCTTTTCTTTAAAATTAGCACGTTTTATGTGGAGGCATTCATTTTTTTTTTTGTCGCTCATGTAGCAACATGTTTATAGATTATCTTCTGAATCCGTGCGTATGTAGTAAAATACACGTATTGATTAAATGTCACATATAAAAATGATAGATACTTAAATATCGTTTTTATTTGTGGAGACATTTGTTGCATTACCAACTTTACTGGGAAAATATCGCAATATTTACAACACCAAATTGGATTTGTTAAATCTAGCCTTGATTATTTTTTACTATGGTTGTTTTGTATTGAAAATATAGCATTCTATAAATTTTGTCAAAGAAAGAAACTTAACTTTAATAAAAGTCGAAATGACTTATAATATGAAATGGAAGGAGTATAATTGAAACTTATAATCAAAAATATGTTCTCCAGACTGCAACATTGCTCAAAATGTCAAGAATTTTGACAAAAGTTATACTCAATCTTTTAAAATAGAATATAGCTTATAAATAATTTACTTCGTTCGGGTTTTATTTGGATCAATGTTTTATCATTTATCTTATTTAAATTTTTTGTGCAAATAAAACGGAGGAAGTATCATTCTAAGAACGTGCTGATATTATTCCTTTTCATTTTTGCAAGGGGTGGCTTGACAAATACTATATGTAGTGCATTAATGCATCATGGAGAGGTTTGTTTTCATTGATGGGTATGGGATCCAATGTCCCATTATGTAACTGTTTGTCTATTTCCTCGGGAATTATTCAACAAGAGAACAAAAGGACCTGTACTTCTCATGAAAGTAATGGTGCACAATATAGTTTATTTAACACACGCACTCCGTGCCCCTCGTGAGTTGTGATGTTTGAACGATGAAAAGCGAAAACAGTACGTGCTTATTTTATCATTTTTATTTTGTCATGGCAATATATAGACCATATCTCATGGTAGAGAAAATGTGACGTCATAATAAGAGTCGCCATTGAATTATTGCTCAACTTGCATAAAAACGTTTATCTCCTCTGACAGAATTGAAACATCGATATCGATCATTCTCGTCACAAGATGTCATTGAACAGCAAGACTGCTGTGAGCCTGTGACGCCCATACTGTTGATCGAGATTAGTAAGGCCGCGTTCTTCCCCTATAACTTAACTTATCCCTCCGGTTTTTCGTACGTGTGCTTTCCGAATTGCTACACGGTGTATTTTTTATAAAAAAAATTCTATAGAAAAGATGTTTTAAAAAATCATATTAATCTATTTTATATTTTTTTAATAATTAATAATTAATTAATCATGTACTAATCTCTTACTACGTTTTCTGTGTCAGGGTAAGTTAACTTATCACACTCAAAACGAACGCGGCCTAAGAAAGCAGAATGCGGTTAGCTAGCCACTGTAACAACCCAATGTCAATATATCTGTAATTCTACCCCATGCATCCAAAAGACACTGAAACCTAAGATTATTAGAATTTTTGGCAGTCCCCTTGTAAATAGGGACAACCACAACGGATAATTATAAGACAGAATACTAACAGTATCAAGTGCTAAAATGAAATTTACCATGAACTCTAGAAAGACCACACTTATGAGACCATAGAGTTTAAATGATATTTACAAGTCCAAATTAACCACAAATAATGCTAAGAAAAATTATAAACTAAATATAAATTAATTTTAAATTGTGCAGTAACATGTGAAGTTAAGTGGTACTACTCCATCCCATGTATGTCCACGTCCATGTATCATGTATAGTATGGAACTAGGAAAAAAACAAGTATACCACAGTTACAAATCAAAATTAGTTTTGTTCCTTTCAATAAAACGAGTTGAGAAATATTAGTCCCTTCTCAGGTATACAAACGTTAATAAATTTTTATTTATTATAAAAAAGACGGGATGTTTGTATTGAATGCAAAACATGTTTGTATAAAGTAGCTTTTATTAAATTTAGTTTTATAGAGTTTAAATTTTGTGTTAGTATTAGACAAGATAAATAAATTATTTACTTAAAATTATCCTTGTAATATGTGAACTTGATCTTCTAATAATTCTAAATTAGTATATCCATTTGTTGTACTAACGTTTATGAAATTAGTGTATAAAGTTGGTCTTGCAAGGTCTAGAATTACCATACATCCTTGAAAACTTGTAATTGCAATGTGTGTCAACCTATAATTAAATAAGTAAATCTACAATAGTCACTATCAACTGGTGATTTGCTGTTATTTTTATAGAGTTTGTTTAAATAATAACCATATTAACAAATGTTTGATGGACAAACAACTTTGAATGTTTAGTCTGTATGATTGCATTTGAAAAACTTTATGATATTATTTTTGCATTACTAAATTGAGTCATGTTGTTAGCACATGATATAGACGGTTTACAGTTCCTTTTTGGCTTTTGGCGGATGAAACTGATGGGCCAAAAAAAAATCAAGGATACCTACTAATAATCCAATCAAGGGCCATCAATATTCTTTTGTATCCTCCTCTATCAGTATGTTTAGTAGATCGACTCTCTTGTGAGGCTGTAACCGTCTTCCTCTCCGTTCACTCCGTATTTCTCGCTACGACTCCTTTGATTCAAGGAAAACTCATAGAAATTTTAGAGGATTTTATTTCTATAGGAATTTTTCCTACAAAATCTTTTGAATCAAAGGAATGAATCATATGTAATCCTATGAAATTCCTATGGAATGCCTCTTCCCATATAAGTTTTGGAGAAAATTTAATCAGATGTAAAACCTTATGGAAAAAATCCTTTGAGTCTTTATCTCTTCTCAAATTTCTGTGTTTTTCCTGTGGTCCAATCAAATGGTCATTCCTACGTTTTTTCTATGTTTTGCAATTCTTAATTTTACACTTACATTCCTATCAGAATTCTATGTTTTTCGTATTCCTCTATTTTTTTATTCCTGTAATTCAAAAGGGCCTATATGGGTGGGAGCAAGAGGAGCAGGCTCTCTGTTGAGGGCTAGGGTGGTGCTTCCCCTCCCTAGCTATAGATGGCCATATGAGTTGTCCGACCCAGCACAACCCAAACACGACTGTGCTCGTGCTGAAGCCCGTCAGGTTGGCACGGCCCAATCAACACAATGGGTCATGTCGTGCCGGCCCATGGGCTACACCTAACGCTCAGGCATGGCCCAATAGCGCTCGAGTTGTGTTGGGCCAGGCCAAAAGCATGACGGTCCATCGTGCTTATGCAGTAAATAAAGTATATATTTTCTCCCTCACCTCTTTGGGTTGCGTGAATAAGTCTAAGTCCCTCTTCTTTTGGTTGTGTCTTGTATGGCTAGAATAAGTCTATTTTACATATCTTTTCTTTTGGGCTAAATTAAATTAAGTCTATTTTAGGTCCTTTAATAATTTTTTCATCTCTACTAATTGAACCGGGTCGTGCCGGGCCAGTCCATCGTGCCATGGCATCAGCCTAGGCATGGCCTAACTGTCAGGTCTGGCCAGCACGGGCCCGATCCCCATTGTGCTGTGCTTGGGCCGGGCCATCGAACCTTGGGTCTTATGGTCATCTATATCCCTAGCCCCTCAGGTATCTTGTCTCATCACTATAAATTTCCCCTCCCTTCCTATCGTTCTTCTCTCAAAGCAACATTGATGCATATGTGTTGGAGTGGTATTTCCACAAAAACCCAAAGATTGAGCCGAGTTTGTTTAGATTATTCTGTTTGGTTTTATTTTTCTGTAAGTTATTTTAGTTGCCATTTTATAAAATTCAAATTCTAGATAAGGCCTAATTTGGTAGGGTTCTAACTTCACTATAAATGTAGTCTAGAGTAGAGCTATGAAGCTGCTCAAACCTAGCTTGATCTTTCTAGTTTTCTCAAATCACACTCTAGCCTGCTCCACTTTCATTTTGTATGGAGTTGAAACCGGTTGGTTGGTGTCCAGCTGAAGAAAATATGAAATTGGAGATAAACATGCGCCAAACATGCCCTAAATTGATAAAACCGATCCGGATAAACCGACAAAAAAAAAACGAACCCCCAGCGAATGTACACGAACCACTGGTTAGTACAGCGTAATCCTTAACCAACACTTAACTAACGTTACCTTCCTTACTTTACGTCTTAATATTGTTTATTCCACTCGTGGAAAATGAACTAAACATGTGAATTGCTATCTGCAGGCTATGTACTTAATACAGGAAAAAGAAATCAAAGTATGAATTAGGAAAAAAAAACGAGTCGCGTAATAAACAGGAGATCACCGATAATTAACAACGCAGCTAGCATTGACCCACGCAACGCAACTAAACCACCTCCAGTTAACGCCTGGTTAGTTGATCGATCGATTAGGTTAGAGCGAGATTAAGAGTGTTTATTTACCTCCAGCTTTTTTTTAAAGTCCATGTCACATCAAATTAGAACTATTAAATATAAGACTATTAATAAAACTCAGCTTATACTCTGGACTATTTCGCGAGACGAATCTATTGAGCCTAATTAGTTCATGATTAGCGAATGTCATGGTACAGTAAACATTTACTAATCATATATTAATTAGGCTTAAAAAATTTATCTAATAAATATTCTTTATTTATACAATTAGTTTTATTATCAGTCTATATTTAATACTACTAATTAACATCCAAACATCCGATATTACGTACGACTTAAAAAAAAGTCATAAGTCATAGATCCAAATAGCCACCGATTACAAAGTTGAAGACGACGAGCTACGTACAGCCAACAGCTACAGGAAGTAATATGGTTCACTATAATACGGGCGCCACGTCGCTTTCAGCCAGCACAGGAATTATATCTTTTTTCCTGAACTTTTTTGTTTTTATTCTTTTTTTTCAGAGGTGGTAGCAAGCAGCATCTTCAACTTGATCCTTGTTGGTATAAATTCTGCTCGCTTTCAAGCCAGGAGCCACCACAGCATTATTACCAGCATCCAGTCCACTGATTGTTACCTCCTTCTCTGGCGATTGGCAGCCATTCCATTCGATCGATCGAGTCTAGCTTATCTCCTCCAACATTTTGGAGCTGCTCTTCCTTCCACTGCTCGTTGATAGGATTTTGTGTTCATGTTTTCATCAGCCATGCAACTCAAAGGCAAGATAGATTTTATTATTTCAGTCACAGAATGCAAGAGAGTGTCTCGTCCTTTGATTTTTTTTTTCAGGCATCTGTGCCATGGGATTCTTCTTTGTCTGACCTTCACATTTCTTTCTGTTCTTCTTTGTTTCTTTGTTTTTTTTGTAATCAGACGATGGGTCTGCGAGGCAGCTGCAGCTGCAGCTGCTCGTCGCCGCGCTGTCGACGGCCGGGGCTGTGGCAGCCGCCGCCGTGGTGCGACGCAGGCAGCACGGGAGGAAAGCTTCTGCGGCGGCGGCGGCGGCGCCGGTGGTGATGAAGGAAATGCCGAGGCTGGAGATGGCGGCGTCCGGCCGCGTGCAGCACATCGAAAAGTTCTCTCACTACGTCGGTCAGTGAAACCCATTTCTTGCCTCTCTCTCTCTCTCTCTCTCTCTTGCACTGCTGCTGCTTCTTCTTCTGCTTCCATGTTACTTGGAATTCAGCTGTCTCTTCTCTCCTTTCCGTTTCTTTTTTTTTTTGAATAATTCTCCTTTCCGTTTTCGTTCTCTGTATCCCAAAATCATGAACAGATACTGTCAGAATTAGGAAACAGATCAATTGAAGCTGGCTAACGATTCGTTTTCGTTATCTCTCCCTTTCGGATTCGATTTTACTTAAGAAAACATGGTATCTCTTTGTACTTTGTTAATAATGGTAAAATTACTCAAAGAAAATGTAGACATAATCCAATCAAGATCAGAAAGGAATTAATTTAAGCTGGCTAATGAAAAGCCTGTTCTCTGAAACCCAAATGATTCTACAAAAATATTCAAGTGTCTATCTCTGTCTTTCTCACTGACGTGGTCAGTTGGTTACTGGCATTTATATATGCAAATCAAGTAGAATCATACAGGAAAGCCATCCTCTTCTGATTGGCATAGAAAAAAAACAAGATCAGTAGCTATCAGCATAATTAAACCTTAGGGAAATACGGTGGGGAGACTAGTTATGGCAACGAGATTACGTGTCATCTAACTTGCTAATTATTTAACTATTTAATTAAGCAAAAAATAGGCTGGTGAGTTGTAATGCCTAGCTAGCCGGACCTCAGTTGTCGAAGCACAGCCGTTTAATTCACATCGGACGGATGGTGACAAAAGATATGTATGCAGCGTCGCAATCAGGCCCCTAGAAGATAACAAAAACTAAGGAGAGATTATAATTAATATATGTGTATATTTTTCTATTTCATATAGTAATATTTATGTAGGATAAGTTTCATGATCGTTAAAATTTCATTTATTTTCTGTCTTAAATGGATATGTATGCAGCTAGGCAGATGGGGTTCGAGGACATAAATGAGTGCCCACAGCTGTGCAAATTAGCAAATAACTACCTGAAGAGGACCAAGAATTGCATGGACGACATCGACGACTTCTTCGCGAATATGCCGGATTCGGAGGCCCTTTATGTGAAGTTCATAGAAGAGCTGGATAAATGCATCCTTGGCTATTTTGCATTCCATTGGGACCATGCTACTGCTCTCATCAGCCAGGTATATAATATGCTATTCTGGTGAGCTTTTTCAATTTTTAAACGATTCGATTTTTAAAAATAAATTATAGAAAGTGCTTTAAAAAGTTAAGTAAATTCATTTTGAACTTTTTAACAGAATATCTAGTTAGTTATGCTCTAATGGTCTTTCATATATATAAAATATATATACCATATGGCACAGTTTGTTTCCTGATTTTATTACATTGAAGTTTTTGTTTTACTGTGTAGTACTACTGGTATCCGAAGTTTCTTTGCATAAATAAATTAATATGGAGTATGATGTACGGAATACTCTAGCATATTTGTAGTATTGCTCAATTAGGGTGTACTTATCACGTGCAAAGATAAAATAAATCAAAGCACATGCATGTTCCATGCATTGTCGTGTGTAGGCACCATACAACTCGATCCCTTGTATGTATAATACACATACATACACATACATACACACACATATAGTCAAATTAAGCATTATTAGTTGGGGGCATGTACAGTCACTGTCCAAATTTAACCTGCTTTTTTTTTGGGTCTGTCCAAGTATACCGGCCAGTTATTCATAGTCAGTTCAATTCACACGGAAATAGCATTGCTTCTCCTAACTAATTATTTAATTAATTAATAGCATCAGCTAATTAATAATTACTAATTAGCTAGATCCCTTAAGAAAACGGCAAAGTAAGGTGAATCATCCATCAAATTAATTTATTTATTAGTATATATCGCAATGCAATTTCTTTTGACGGATCTGGACGCAAAGTGTTGTTCGGACGGATGTGTTTATACGTGACAGATTTTTAATTAATTTTCACACACAGTTAATGGTCATAAAAATGCAGTATATTATTTGCGTACTGCATATATCTGCTGCCATAACTTTTCCAAAAATTAATATATCTCGCATTATGTGCATAAATATATCTATTTATGCAGGCCTTGACAGTGGACAGTGGTAGCAAGAAGAAGCTGAGGAACCTCGTGTTGGAAGCTACAAGGTGAATGAACTAATCAGAACTTATCTCTTTTTTTTTCATTATCACTTTTGACAAAAAAAAAAGAGAGATGTTAATCTGTTTGCTTATTCGGGTTGTCCGTATTACTCAATATAAGTGGGGAAACTAATTACGAAATGGTAGAGTAAAATAAAAATATATAACTTTTAAAATGTATTTTTATCTACAGATAGATAGTTTAATGCTATAGTATTCCCTATCTTAAGGTGTTCAATTGGGTATATATCAGTAGTATTCCTCCTCAAACATTTTTCCTTTGAATAATGTAACCCGACCAAGCTAAGGGTTTAATTACATAAATGTCTCCTCCTGGAGATTTCAGTTGTAATTAATACCAAATGATATGGAGTCATCAACCAAGAAAAGATATATAGACAAGCTAAAGCTAGCCATTCAATTAGATAATGCAAGCAACGAAGATATGACCTTTGAATTCTCTAAAAATATTTCTTGCGGCATCATATGATTCACACTCGATAGGCACATACATTTTTATTTTTAAAGCCGGTCAACTAGACATTGAAAATGAGTAAGCCAAGTCTTCAAAAGACGTATATTACCCTTGAGTATTACATTAAATGCATCCATATGAAGATAACTTGAAGTGTGATTAGCTACAACTGTGCTGCAAGTTTCAAATTTTTTTTTCGAAAAAGAGGTGCATGTCGTATATTACTGAAGCATTAATGAAGCTTAGCTTAGATAGAGCCCTTGTAGTAATTATTCCGGCTGTTTGCACGAGGATGGCTAGACCATATGATCCAAATAAAATATCCATTTGTTTAACTAGAGTTCAGAAACTTGTAAGCAAATTGTTACTAGAATTCAGAACCTGGCCTGATCTTAAACCCACCTGGGGTTACGACATTTATAGTGGGTCAGGCTTACCAACTCTCTCTTGTAGATGCCAATTCAAACACTATAATCCATATTGTCCGATTTGTTATGACATTTGTGGAGGTGTTTTCTGGGCCATCCAACGTCGCTTTTATCGATCTCGATCTCCATCAATCCGTTGTTAATTTGGACCCCTTCCCTAAACAAAACGCTCACAATTAATTAACATGGACCATTAATTTTGGCATCATAGCATGCCATGTGCAGATGTGCTTTAGAAACAATCAGCTGGCACATTCGGTCACATCGACGACGTCCCTACATACCTAGCTTGTTGCATGACCATCTGACCCCCAAATTAATTAAAAAAGAGACGAAATGTAACTAATAAGATACTTAACCAAATCCCTCTCTCCTCTAATTGTGATAGCCCTCATGACCATCCATGTATATATGGGGCAGGACAGGACAGGGGTTAGTGTATATCTTGGTGCCATCACGGCAGAGATCACTTGGTGGGCCATGCCATCCAGTCATCCACGTGGAACGCCATTAAAAAAGTTGGTCTGTGTGAGGTGTACAGTACATATCTTTGTGTGGGCCCTGCATGCATTCATGTGGCCTACCTAGCTAGGTCACTGGTAGCTAAGCTTTCGGTTGTTGTTGGACTTAAATGAATTGTTACAGTACGGGCTGTTAGGAGTAACTACCAAGATTTCCATCGTACTAAAACAATTAGTTTTAGGTAATATTAGTAATATAACCGTACGTTGAGTCCATATGCATACAATTAATAATGGACTAATGGACCGTACAGACTTATAGAGAAAAGAAAAGAAACCATCTTTATAACTGATGATGGAGTGGATTTCTTAAAAGGAAATATTTTTTCTGGTTGTTTAAAGTGATGATTTTTATCTGACATGGGATGATTTGTAAAGAAAACACTTCATATTTTCTTTCTTTCTTGAAATGATGTTTTTTGCGGGACATTGGATGTTGAGAGAGAGTGACGAACGAATTCGCTTTTAAGTATAGAATATATAATAGTGTTGATATATGTAAAATTAATCATCATGTGAAATTGAGCGTGAGTGGATGAGCAGGAAGCAGAGGTTTGAGCGGGTGACTCGGGACCTGAAGGTGACGAGGGTGTTCTCGACGCTGGTGGAGGAGATGAAGGCCATCGGCGTCCCGACGGCGGCGATGAACGGCGACGCCGCCGACGAGGAGCCGCATTGCACCGACGTGATGGCGCCGGTGGCGCACGACGAGCGCAGCCCGGTGCTGCTGCTGATGGGCGGCGGGATGGGCGCCGGCAAGAGCACCGTGCTCAAGGAGATCCTCCAGGAGTAAGAAGACCTCATCGATCGATCACTTGTTCAGTAAATTACAATATTTTGCTCAACTAAATGACACTACTTTCTTGCAAGTTCTAGTTTGAAAAATTTTGAAAACCTTCAGGCCACTGTGGTCCAAGGACGAGGCGAATGCAGTGGTGGTGGAGGCTGACGCATTCAAGGAGACTGACGTGATCTACCGTGCGATTAGCTCCATGGGTCACCACAACGACATGCTTCAGACTGCAGAGCTGGTAATACAATCAAGCGATCACTCACGCACTCATAGCATCGATCGATAGTACTCCTGCTCTACTCTACTTGATTACTGTATGATCATCATTCACCTTTCCTGTTAATTGTTTAGTACAGTTAGCTAGCTAGTCGCACATCCATGCATCCAGCCAGCCATTTTTCTGTCTCTCTTTCAGAGTTTCAGTTAATCGATCCATCTCATGCCTGGGTTTAGTAGCTAGTTGACTCGATTGAAAGGAGAACGTTAATTAAATCAGAGTCACCAACCGACAGCGAAACTGAACTAACTGCGTGAATGAATGATGAATCGATCATCGAATCAGCGCCAAACAAAATTGTCGGTTGCATATACATGTACTGTCACAGCAAGACTAATAATATAACCAACAAGCTGGCTATAAGATTTTTTATAGTTTTCTCTTAGCTCACCTATGTACTAGTTAAATCTTCATTATTAATACAAGACACATATGTCACCCTTATAGGGTTTTTTGGTTCCTGTGTCCAAACTAGCTATAAGCTAACAGCATGCTTACACTCTCTTAACTCCTCTCTCCTCCATATAAACATATAGCCAATTTATAATTGCTATTATAGTCTGCTATTATACTTGCTCTCATTACACTCATGCACTGTCGACGGTGCACAAAATGCGATGCAATCTTTGCCGGGCCCAAACCCATCGAAAACAAAAATCTTTTGCCGGGCCCACGTGACAGAGAGATAGGGTTCTATCTGTTCATCGCCATCCTCCTATCCGTAGTGGAGGAGAAGATATCCACATCGATTGGCTGCTGTTCTGGACATCATCCTGTCAAGTAGGTGTTACCTCTGACATGGTAGCCATGTGCTGTTACTGCTTGCCCGCTGCTGCTGGCTGCTTGTTTGTTTTTTGTTCATCATTCTGTCCATTGATCCAGCAAGTTGGATGGTTTAAATTATGGTGTTCAACTCCCTGCACTTTAGAAAATGAGCTCATTGCATGCGTGCGTTAATTCTAGAGTATCATATTAATATTTTCTGCAAATTGTCAGATGTTGGGGTTTGGTCTCCTAATTCTGACAATGAAATGTACTACTGGCTAGCTCAATTAGACAAAGCTACCATCTGTTTGTTTAACTTATCAGCGGCAGTCAAAAATTAAAATTTGTAACTTAGTTGATTTTTATCGTATTCATTTTTTCAGCATTGATTTATAAATCACGAATAATACAGAATGTAAAATTTTTATTCACAAATTGTTTTTCTACGACTTATCAACTTAATGTCAAGCTTAATGAAATTTCTTTAATGGCAGCATCTATTCTCTCTGTTTCATATTATAAGATTTTTTGTGTCTAACTAGATTTATCTATTTATCAATATATTATATATATATATAGATTTATTACCACATAAAATGGAAGAACGGAATAGTTCATAGCCATTTTTTACTGTAAAATAAAATTCTGTAGAGCAACTGGGCTGTAGTGTGCGGCCCAAAGTGTAACTGGCTGATGCATGCATGGACGTGGAATGCAATGCAGGTGCACCAGTCGTCGACGGACGCGGCGTCGTCGCTGCTGGTGACGGCGCTCAACGAGGGCCGCGACGTCATCCTCGACGGCACCCTCTCCTGGGAGCCCTTCGTCCGCCAGACCGTCGCCATGGCCCGCGACGTCCACCGCCGCCGCTACCGCATGGGCCCCGGCTACAAGGTCGACCCCGACACCGGCGCCATCACCGAGGACTACTGGGAGGCCCTCGCCGCTGACGACGACGACGACGAGGAGGGAGGCGGCGGCTCGCCGCCGCCCACCAGGAAGCCGTACCGGATCGAGGTCGTCGGCGTGGTCTGCGACGCGTACCTCGCCGTGGCGAGGGGGATCCGGCGGGCCATCGTCATGGGCAGGGCGGTGCGGGTGCGGTCCCAGCTCATGTCGCACAAGCGCTTCGCCGCCGCGTTCCGCGGCTACGCCGACCTCGTCGACGGCGCGCGGCTCTACAGCACCAACTCCATGGGCGCCGCGCGGCTCATCGCGCGCAAGGACGGGCTCGCGGGAAGCCTGCTCGTGGAGCCCCGCGAGTTCGGGTGCCTCGACGTCGTCGGCGGCCTCAACGAGAACGCCACCTCCGTGCACGACCTCTACCGCGGCGGCGCCACCGCCTGCGGCTCCCGCTCCATCTGGGACGACATGATCGCCGCGCCGGAGCGCGCCGCCATCCAGCGCGAGCTCCGGGAGGCCTTCCGCTGCATGGACCACACGGCCGACGACACCACCACCACCAATGGCGCCTAGCTTGTGCATATTATACTGCTCATTCCACGTACCCATGGTTTTTTTTCCCCCCGGAATTAATTAAGTGGGAAATAAATTTACGAATGTGTAAAGGAAATGTATTAATCCATGCGAATGGAGGTGTATTTAATTAATGTTGGAGCAGTTCTAATGAAATGGTGCAACGGTGAGTCGAGAAAATTGATCTAAAATTAATAGTTTTGAATTAAGCTCCTCAACTATAGTGAACATAGATCATAAAAATATGTATTTCCAAGCTCAAACTAATCATTTCAAAACAACTGAAGAATAGCTCAATTTGAGGCAAAAATCCGGTTTGTGTGATGATAACAGCCAACTAGTACTATTAAAGTTCCCCGTATTGTATTTTTTTTATAAGAACACAGTATAACGCAGACACTCACAGTGTACGCACACTCTTCCCTAAAAACGCACGCGCGCAAACCCCCTATAAGCACCTCCAAAGACTGGTCGGCAAATCTAGAGAAACCCCGAAGTCGCCACGGGCACCTCGTTGTCGATGGGTACGTCGTCTCCCACTGAAAGCACAAAGCCGTTAGAAAAATCCTGTAAAATTCGCTCTAACGATGGGTACGTCGTCTCTCACTAAAAACACAGAGCCGTTAGAATCCTGTAAAATTCGCTCTAAAGATGGGTACGTCGTCTCCCACTGAAAGCACAAAGCCGTTAGAATCATGTAAAATTCGCCTGAGGTAGGACCTTAAGTACTACTAAGGTCTTATGTAACCACTAGACTACAGGTCCGTTCGCTAACATTTGTTTTTTAAGATAACTGAAAACATGAAAAAGACCAACTCGTGATTCATATATCTACCAGGAAGTTGGGCCTACAGCGTACTCGGTGATCTTGTTGGGTTCCGGCAGCCTAATTGGAGACATCTGACGGTCGGTTTCGATGCTCTGTACCAAACATCATTCAGGACGAGCCTTAACCAACACCAGCAAACCGCTATGATGGTCCTTTTCTTTTCGCTTCGCTTATAAAATAAAATTTAAACTTTTAATCTATAATTTTAATTATAGACTAGATTTTATAATTTTTTATCCTAGTTTATTTTTTTAACAAAGAACGATGAGAACACGTATATAAAATATTACTTATAAATTAGTTTTTATTTATAAATATATCGTTTGGTATTTATATGAAAAACTAAACAATCGCCCTAACCATCATTGCTTTATATACATGTAGCATGCCATAGGCTACACCATCGTACATATACAACTATTTATCCTATAAAAATACCTAAACAGCTACTTATCCTATAAAAACGAGTGGTGGTGGTGATGAGCAAAAGCCAACCACATGAACACCAACGATATGTTTTCTAAAAAAAGAAAACAATGGTGGGATCTACGTGTCATTCACCCCTACTAACGCCTTATTTTTATTAGAAGAAAAAATTGTGAGGCCAATGAGTATATATATATATATATATATATATATATATATATATATATATATATATATATATATATTAATTAAGCGATAATATATGTACAAAGTTTCATGTCAATGGTAATTTTCTTTACTAGATTCATGATGCAACTGCATGGCATTCTGCAAGTTGAAAGAAAGGCCAAGACGAATTCCATCATCTATAAAAATGCAGCCTCGATTAGATTATGGATTTTTTTTCAACATATTACCTAGAAATTTATTCAGTGGGGAATTATATATTATGTTAATGTTTAAACTGAATGTATTAATTAATTGTGGCGGTTCATATATAAGAATTAATTTTGGCGTTCAATTCGAATGAGATGGAATAATGTTGAACTATATTAATCCAAGAAGAATGTAAGCTGAGAAATACTACATATATAGACATGTTATTGTGCGCACATTCTCTTTATTTGGGGAGCATTTTTACTATTCTTGAAAAGATACTAGAAGGTATCACAATTTCTAGTGTTAATTTAATAATTTTGCCACTAAAATTATTTAAATTTTAGTACCTAAAAGTATTTTTAAGAATGGTATAATTGCCCGTATTTGAGGTATAACATATGAAAGTCAAGTCAAATGGTGAGCGTATCGAAATTAAATTAAAATCAGCTCAAACCCATTTGATTTTGGCTAGTTCCGAATCTACTTCAAGTATAGTGATTAGTGATTACATATCACAAAACCATTTCATACATCAAAATAGTAAAATTCAAAACGACTGAAGAATAACACAATTTGGGGAACATGAAAAATCTGGATTATGTAGTAGTAATGACCAACTGCTCAAGTAGCCTCATCTCAAAACTGAAAGAATGCAACTCATTCATATTTCTGCTTGGCAAAACCACGCTAATCTAAATCAAGCATAAGTAATATTCCAATGACGCATTATGGGGAAGGTTCTTTCTAATATCACAACAAACTGTTTTGTCTGGCGTACAACGCAGCACCTCAACTAGAGAGAGTATCATCATACATCGAGATTCATGGAAGCTCCAGAACTCAAAGCTAATCTTCCTCCAAGTTGATGGCATCCTTGAACTTCCCATACAGTATCTTCTTCAGTTCAGCCATCTGGGAGACGATGGACTTCTTTTCCTCCTCCAGCCTCTCCAACTTCTTTGCTGCATCCTCTTTCATCTGCTCCAGCCTAGTCTCCACATCATCCCTTGGCATGTGCGCAAATACTTCTCCAATTTGGAACCGCACCACATCTTCATCAGACAGGATGAGTTCATTCCCTGCATCATCAAGATTTTCATTTGTTTCCTGGAACATAAGAGTAAAAAAGGGCATATAGAAGTTAGTGATGGTATTCTAGGATAAGTTTAATTTATAGCCTCTACGGGGAAAGTGCCGACTGTAACGTGCATAGATATTGCATCCAAATATTATAAGATCTACTCCGTAGTAAATAACATGCTAACTTGCCAATCTTACTATGCTTACACATGTAAGATATTTCATGTGAAATAAAGTAAAGGAACATCGAAATCCTGTGATCATTACAAAGGAGCCAAACTGTCGTCTGCGTCTCACTACAGATGGATGGATTAAAAACAGTCGGTCCTATTTTGGTTATGCTACAAGCAAAATTCTGCATAGCCCTACTACAAATATATGCAGGAGAAATGAAATAAAAATTGACTACATATGGAAGGTAATACAACTAATCATGTCCATCACTTCCATTATCTTACGCCTCGGATTTAGAGTTGGATCCTTACTCAAAATCCCTCCTGATAATTATTGACTAATATTGATTCCATGTCCTGTTATTCATGTCAAATTCAAGCCGTTGATGTTTGCAATTCAACTTTGTATATTCATTTTGTACCCTGTCAGATCATTAATGCATTAACTGTCCAATACAAATTTCATCAATGCAGTAGTTAGCCAGATAAATCTCTCTTCCTACAATACTAAGAAATTAGTCAGCACTGACCGACCCATCCTATATTTATCTGTTAGTCTGTTGTGGCTTCAAACAGTTACATTTTTTTGTCTAACCTATCCTCACATCTACCAGGCTCTCTCGGCGAGATCACACACTGAGCAGGACTTTGGCCACCACTCTGCAATCTTCCATGTTCAGCCCTAATACATATCTCAATGCTGTTCTCTCCATTAACTGTAATTTTTACGTTTGGTGTTTCTGTATCATGTTGGAAACATCTGTGATTGTTGGTTGGCTCAGAAAGCATTTCGGAATGGTGAGATGATGTTCCTGTTTGTTGTTTGGAATTCACTATCCTTATAAATAAATGATTTTCAATGCGATCTAAAAGGGATACTGCTATTCTGTTGTGGCTACCACGAACTTGTTGATGTCTGAACTAAAAATCCTCTGTTTGTCTACAGAAGTAACTTTGGTCCTTTTAAATATGCATGAA